>NC_041380.1:546730886-546788732 GCF_002162155.2 Triticum dicoccoides | reverse complement strand
CACTGTTCATCCCAGAGGCAGCATCGATCGGCTTCAGTTAGCAGCAGTAGCGAAGGAATCGCTCGATCGGGTTCAGTTAACAGCCATCGATCGATCGCTCGGGTTCAGTAACGCGTAGCCTCTGCAGTGCAATCGCTCGGGTTCAGTTAGAGCCCAACGCATCGCTCGGGTTCGGTTAGAGCCAACGCCTCGCACACACGTGCGTACGTGTACGAGAGAAACGCGCATCGCTCGGCCCCTGACCTCCCACCGTAACCGGGAACTCCCCAAAATTTTCCTCCCCCTCGCTTCTACCATGGTTTTTTCCGTCATGGACGGCCCAAAGAATGTCATGCAGCTGCGTCTCCGGCCCTCCCAGGACGAAAAGCCCATTTTCAGTCATGATTTTTTGTCATAGATGTAGGAGCCCACCACATCTATGATGATATCGGGTTTTGTCACAATTATCGTCACAGAAATGTCATATGTATGACAGAAAAAAATTCGTTCGGCCCAAAATGTCACGGATGTGTCTTTTTTTTGTAGTGAAGCAACCTAAATATTAGAACAATTCCTGCAACTGCACAATAATGTGCTATTAGTGAAAGGACCATGCATGAGCAAACCTCGATGGTAAACCGCAGTGTCTCCCATTGTTTCCCTGCAACACATATAAGGAAGATCTTGATCATGTTAACTTAGAGTTGCCATACTATCAGTAGAATATGTATTGAGTACAACCAAATTCAATTTATTTCTCACATGCATAACAATACAAAACTGTACCCACGGCAAATGAAAATCAAATTACAGAATTGAACCAAACAGTTAAATGGACAACAGACCAAATGAACCAAAACAATTAACTGAGCACGACATTGCAGAATAGAAACATGTACTAGAAGATAAGACAGTTAACAAAACAAAGAATGCTTGAGAACAGTACTACAAAATGTAGCAATTGTTGGACCAAACTGTTAACTGAACATTACATTTCAACGGACCAAATTGTTAACTGAACATCAGATTGCATACTAACATTACAGAGGATAAATCACTAGAAGGCACTGGTGCTGGCCTCGAGAAAACATCACGAACTGTATTTTAAAGTAGACAACCGCGTGGTGGTGTCGATGGTGGCCTCGAAGACGAGGTGCTCCTCCAAGATCTAGCGGTCGGCACACATGGCAGCCATAGCGACCTCATGCGTGCGTGCGGCCATGATTTGCTTCTCCACTGCCAGATGGTACTGAGCTCCACATTATACTGCGTGCAAAATGGCTGTGGGCGGTGCTTAATTGGAGGACGGGGCCAATGATTTCAGTGGAAGGTGTCGCGTCGTCGGTCGGGGCATGTGGAACGGGGAAGGAGGAGGATGGTGTGGGTGGGGTGTGGACTACCTAACCATAACGACGAGGATGCGCTGCAAGAAGAAGGGTTAGCGGCGAGGAGGCCGCGCAGCAAGAAGAAGGGCCGGCGGCGAGGAGGCGACGCTGCAGGAAGAAGGGTCGCAGGCGAGGAGGCGGCGCTTCAAGAAGAAGGGTCCCCGGCGAGGAGGAGGTGCTGCAAGAAGAAGGGTCGCCGACGAGGAGGCTGAGCTGCCAATAAGCAGTAGTGAAGGTTTGAACATGGAAAGCAAGGGAGGAACAGTGGAAATGTCGCTTTTGGTGGGAAGGAGGGGGGAGATAGATATTTCTGCGGTGGCATAAAAGTTTCTCTCGGTGCCGCGAGAAACTGGCGCCCAAGTGTGGTTCAAGCGTGGGCGGTAGACTATAGACGACGAAGCTTCCTACGTAAGCCAGACAAGACGGTGTGCTAAGATATTTTATATCACATCCTACACGATTCTTACTACACTGGTACAGTGACGTGCTAAACAAACGGTTTTTAACCCCTTTCCGCGGTGGCATTTGGAACCGTCGCCAAGTGAGTGTGGGAGATACGGGGTCCTTCCCACACGACCCAGAAATCGTCAGGGATTGGCCCTCCTGGGACCCAGGCTGGGGCCGTGTGCCATCGGGCGAGGCATCGAAACCCAATCATTTTCGTAGATATGTACATCCCACATGGTGAATCCCAGAAAATCATTTCCGTAGGTATGTACATCCCACACGGTGAATCCCGGAAAATCATTTTCGTAGGTATGTACATCCCACATAGTGAATCCCAGAAAATCATTTCCATAGGTATGTATATCCCACACGGTGAATCCTAGAAAAAAAATTCCATAGGTATGTATATCACACACAGTTCTTTGTGTGGAAATGTTTGTGCAAGGTGGCCTAACGCAAACAGTTCACTGCCGGAAGCCGTGTGTGATTATTAGTTGATCGAACACGCCTACTTTCTAGAAATCGTGCGGGTTGTTTGAGTTCATCGCCCACGGTGTTGTCTAAGTAACCGTCTGCAATAGAAAACCCCAATAAGCAGGGCAATTAGCCTATTATTGATAATCCATGTACTAATCAAACTGATATTTCTTATAAAACATGCCAGATATCTCATATCCGTATAAAAGCAACTAGGATTTCATAATCAAATTACATCAGATAGCTTCGGCACTCAGTTACCCCATTACACAACAGCACTAAGTTTCACATGCAGCATCAAAAACCTTTGGAAAGTAGCATCATACACAGTAAATAAACAGATGAATCTCATCTGGGAAACTGAAGAAGCAGAAGGAAAATATTGAGCCTTCAGTGATGTTGAATGTCCTTGCAACTTTAGGCCAGTGGCTATGGATGATTGCCCGCCCAACCTTCGTCCTCTTCAGCAAGACTTCAATATTGTGCCGTGGGTGTTGAATGAATACCTTCCTCGCCTCTTGACCATGCAAGTGGTTTGAGAGGTAATCATTGGTGAACTACTTTGAAAAGTACCGAAAACAAAGCTATGCATAAATCGCTGTTGTAAATTTTGAAATGGCGCAGGGGGTAAAAACAAGGTAAAAGAGTTGGTAGCATCATATAGTTGACTTATGTCTTCTTCATTGTGCAAACAAAGATCTTGTTGTTATTCATCGCAAGTTTCTTCATCCTAACAATCTTTATGAGTTTCTTGACTTGACTGATATTCATGGACATCTCATTTCCCCATATGCAAAATGGGTCGAACAATGGGTCTAAGCCTCTGACAGCAGGACCTACATGTGCAAGCCCAAATTGTAAGAAACCTAAACATTACAATGATTCCTGCAACTGCACAATAATGTGCTATTAGCCAAAGGACCCTGCTTGAACAAACCTCGGTGGTAAACCGTAGTGTTTCCCATTGTTTCCCTGCAGCACACACAAGGAAGATCTTGATCAGGTTAACTGATAGTTGCCATACTATCAGTAGAATATGTATTGAGTACAGCCAAATTCGATTGGTGTCACATGCATAACAATACAAAATTGTACCCACAGCAAATGAAAATCAAATTGCAGAACTGAACCAAACATTTAAATGGACAGCAGACCAAATGAACCAAACTAGTTAACTGAGAACGACATTGCAGAATAGAAACATGTACTAGAATATAAGACAGTTAACAAAACAAAGAATGCTTGAGAACAGTACTATGAAATGTAGCAATTGTTGGACCAAAGTGTTAACTGAACATTACATTTCAGAGGACCAAACTGTTAACTGAACATCAGATTGCATATTAACATTACAAAGGACAAATCACTAGAAGGCACTGGCGGTGGCCTCGAGAAAACATCACAAACTGTATTTTAAAGTAGACAACCATGTGGTGGTGTTGACGGTGGCCTCGAAGATGAGGTGCTCCTCCAAGATCTTGCGGTCGACACGCATGGCAGCCATAGCGACCTCGTTCGCGCGTGTGGTCACATGCTACTGAGATCCACGTTATACTGCGTGTAAAATGGTTGTGGGCGGCGCTTAATTGGAGGAGGGGGGCAACAATTTCGTTGGAAGGTGTCGCTCCGTCGGTCGTGGCATGTGGGACGGGAAAGGAGGAGGATGGTGTGGGTGGGGTGTGGATTACCTGACCATATCGACGAGGCCGCGCAGCAAGAAGAAGGGTCGACGGCGAGGAGGCCGCGCAGCAAGAAGAAGGGTCGCCAGCGAGGAGGCGGCGCTGCAAGAAGAAGGGTCGCCAGTGAGGAGGCAGTGCTGCAAGAAGAAGGGTAGCCGGCGAGGAGGCGGCGCTGCAATAAGAAGGGTCGCCGGCGAGGAGGCTGAGCTGCCAGTAAGCAGTAGTGAAGGTTTGAAATTGGAAAGCAAGGAGGAATAGTGGAAATGTGGCTTTTGGTAGGAGGGAGGGGGCGGGGAGATAGATATTTCCGCGGTGGCAAAAAAAATTCGCTTGGTGCCGCGAGAAACTAGCACGCAAGTGTGGTTCAAGCGGGGGTGGTGGACTGTAGACGATGAAGCTTCCTACGTAATCCGCACAAGACGGTGCACCAAGATATTTTATATCACATCCCATGCGATTCTTTGTAGTAAACTGTTTGTGGTATACCTGATTTTTTTCATTATGTTTTGAAAGACAAAATGGTGTTACGGAGGGAAAGGATGGCATTTGAATTGTTAGAACATTTACGTACAGGGAGCATGCAACTAGTACATGAGCGTCATGTTTAAATTTGGAATTATTCCGGGTTCGTTTGGCATTTTTATGCATTAATTGAGTTTCTGGGCATTTAATGTACATAATTCAAATTTGAACTACAAGCACATGCTCCAATGCACCAAAGTTTGTTGGAAAATCACATGTGTGTCTTTGAGTGAATTTATAGGTCCCATGCAAGAAATGGGAATAACATTCAAACATCTGGGTGTCGTGGCCCGGCCGTAATGATCGAGAAACTTGGTTTTTTAATT
Source organism: Triticum dicoccoides (assembly GCF_002162155.2). NCBI lineage: Eukaryota > Viridiplantae > Streptophyta > Magnoliopsida > Poales > Poaceae > Triticum > Triticum dicoccoides. The sequence continues at coordinate 546,783,917 of NC_041380.1, read as the reverse complement.
CCTGTAAATACAAAACACGACTGAAAATCATGAAACTTGGCATGGTGTCATGACATGGCACCAACATGCTGCAATAATTTTTTGGCCGAATTGGGACAAGCTTTGGTGTAAGCTTCTTGCAAACCGGAGCTTCCCTCAAGAAGGTTCTTGGTTCCGAGAGGGAATGTGTCACCTCCGTGTGCGAAACGACATACATACACTGCCTTCTCCCGCCTAATTTTTGTACACTGGCAGATTAGATCAAATAGAAGCATCGTGCTAAATTTTGGAATTATTCCGGGTTTGTTTGGCCTTTTTTATAAATTAATTGAGTTTCTCGGTATTTAATGTGCATAGTTGAAATTTAAACTACAAGCACATGCTCCAGTGCACCAAAGTTGGTTGAAAAATCACATGTGTCCTTGGGTGAATTTATAGGTCCCATGCAAGAAATGTGAATGAAATTCAAACATCTGGGCATCGTGGCTCAGCCGAAAAGATTGAGAAACTTGGTTTTTTAATTCCTGTATATCCAAAACACGCCTGAAAATCATGAAACTTGGCATGGTGTCATGTGGCACCAACATACTGCGGTAAATTTTTTGGCCGAATTGGCACAAGCTTTGGTGTAAGCTTCTTGCAAACCGGAGCTTCCCTCAAGAAGCCTCATGGTTCCGAGAGAGAACGTGTCACCTCCTTGTGCGAAACGACATACGTACACTGCCTTCTCCCGCCTTAATTTTTTTACACAGGTAGATTAGACCAAATAGAAGTATCGTGCTAAATTTTGGAATTATTCCGAGTTTGTTTGGCCTTTTTTATACATTAATTGAGTTTTTGCGCATTTAATGTGCACAATTCAAATTTGAACTACAAGCACAGGCTCCAGTGCACCAAAGTTGTTTGAAAAATCACATGTGTGTCCTTGGGTGAATTTCTAGGTCCCATGCAAGAGATGGGAGTGAAATTCAAACATCTGGGCGTCGTGGCTCGGCCGGAAAGATTGAGAAACTTGGTTTTTTAATTCCTGTAAATCCAAAACACGCCTGAAAATCATGAAACTTGGCATGGTGTCATGACATGGCACCAACATGCTACGGTAAATTTTTTGGCCGAATTGGCACAAGCTTTGGTGTAAGCTTCTTGCAAACCGGAGCTTCCCTCAAGAAGGCTTGTGGTTCCGAGAGAGAACGTGTCACCTCCCTGTGCGAAATGACATACGTACACTGCCTTCTCCCGCCTTAATTTTTTTACACAGGCAGATTAGACCAAATAGAAGTATCGTGCTAAATTTTGGAATTATTCCGAGTTCGTTTGGCCTTTTTTATACATTAATTGATTTTCTGCGCATTTAATGTGCATAATTCAAATTTGAACTACAAGCACAGGCTCCAGTGCACCAAAGTTGTTTGAAAAATCACATGTGTGTCCTTGGGTGAATTTCTAGGTCCCATGCAAGAGATGGGAGTGAAATTCAAACATCTGGGCGTCATGGCTCGGCCAGAAAGATTGAGAAACTTGGTTTTTTAATTCCTGTATATCCAAAACATGCCTGAAAATCATGAAACTTGGCATGGTGTCATGACATGGCACCAACATGCTGCGGTAAATTTTTTGGCCGAATTGGGACAAGCTTTGGTGTAAGCTTCTTGCAAACCGGAGCTTTCCTCAAGAAGGCTCGTGGTTCCGAGAGGGAACGCGTCACCTCCATGCTGCGGGACATGTTGGCTGCTTTCGCGGTGAGGCGGGACATCTCTCGTGCTTCCGCTTCCAGGCTCGCCTCTCCCTGGTGGCAATCTCTCGACCCAGAACTCACGCTGGCCATGGCAGACGCAAGGGAACGATGATGAATGACTTGTTTGTTTTTGTGGATGAGGAGTTGAGGAGGAATGTGCAGTCATCTTAGAGTAGTAGTATTTATAACCGAGTAGTAATACACTCCTAAGTGGGAAACCGTTTAGGTTTTTATCGATGTGAACAGGTTTGCAATTTGGAATGTGACGGGACGCGGCCTCCCTGTTCTTCTAAAAAAATTGTGACGGGACCATGCTCAAAATTTACTGTCGGTTATAAGTGCGACACTATTCCTGGAAGGCGTAACGTGGGCACGTAGGCCTTCTCGGCCGCGTACGTGGCGTTTGCACCATAGCGTGCACCGCAATAGGCAATGTTAGCACACGTCTTGTTCCACCAACCGTGCGCGCTCATTATTACCATCGCGCACACTTCCTTTAATTAGAATGTGGGTGCCCGTCTATCGCGCACACGTTGATCTATCTAACTATTTCAGTTTGTTGTAGCTAATCGCAAGCAGTTCATCCATGTGAAGTGTATGCCATCAATCGCAGACACTTTGATCTGGCTGACCCATTTCTATTATGTTTCCTAATCGCAAATAGTTAATCCTTCTGAAGTGTATGCCCTCGATCACACACACCTTGATCTGGCTGACCATTTCTTTTGTGTTGCCTAATCAAAAATAGTTCATCCGAGTGAACCTATGCTCTATATTGCACATGCCTTCATCAGGCTGCCCGTTTCTTTTGTTCCGCCTCATCGCAAACAGTTCATTGGACTAAACCGTATGCCCTGGATCGCACACGCAACTAAAATCTAAACCGTGTTTGATGGCTCCGCCATCGCAAATGTCTTGCACCTTTTTTGACGGTTTTTTACACCACCGTTTGCGATTATTGCATCGCACACAGTTTCATCGAAGGGTCTCTGGTCGTAGTGTCGCGTTAGCAGCATCCTGAAGTGGTGCTAGTAAATTGTTTGTGGTATACCTGATTTTTTTCATTATGTTTTAAAAGACAAAATGGTGTTACGGAGGGAAAGGATGGTGTTTGAATTTCTAGAACATTTATCTACAGTGAACATGCAACTGCATGAGTGTCGTGTTTAAATTTGGAATTATTCCGGGTTCGTTTGGCATTTTTATGCATTAATTGAATTTTTAGGCATTTAATGTGCATAATTCAAATTTGAACTACAAGCACATGCTCCAGTGCACCAAAGTTTGTGGAAAAATCACATGTGTGTCTTTGGGTGTATTTATATGTCCCATGCAAGAATGGGAATGACATTCAAACATCTGAGCGTAGTGGCTCGGCCGGGAACGTTGAGAAACTTGGTTTTTAAATTCTTGTAAATTCAAAACTTGCTTGAAAATCATGAAACTTGGCATGGTGTCATTTCATGGCACCAACATGATGTGGTAAAAACAATTGGCCGCATTTGGACAAGTTTTGGTATAAGCTTCTTGCAAACAGAAGATTCCCTCAAGAAGACTCGTGGTTCCCGAGGGGGGGCGTGTCACCTTTGTGTGCGAAACGATATACGCTGCCTCCCCCCCTTGATTTTTTTACAGAGGCAACATAGAACTATATGAGTGTTGTGTTAAAATTTGGAATTATTCCGGGTTCGTTTGGCCTTTTTATACATTAATTGAATTTCTCGGCATTTAATGTGCATAATTCAAATTTGAACTACAAGCACATGCATGGTTGAAAAATCACATGTGTGTCCTTGGGTGAATTTCTAGGTCCCATGAAAGAAATGGGAATGAAATTCAAACATCCGGGCGTCGTGGCTCGGTCGGAAATATTGAGAAACTTGGTTTTTTAATTACTATAAATCCAAAACACGCCTGAAAATCATGAAACTTTGCATGGTGTCATGACATGGCACCAACATGATGTGGTAAATTTTTTGGCCGAATTGGGACAAGCTTTGCTATAAGCTTCTTGCAAACCTGAGCTTCTCTCAAGAAGGCTCGTGGTTCCGAGAGGGAACGTGTCACCTCTGTGTGCGAAACGACATACACTACCTTCTCCTGCCTTAATTTTTTACACAGGCAGCTTAGACCAAATAGGAGTTCCGTGCTAAATTTTGGAATTATTCCGGGTTCGTTTGGCCTTTTTTATACATCAATTGAATTTCTAGGCATTTAATGTGCATAATTCAAATTTGAACTACAAGCACCTGCTCTAGTGCACCAAAGTTGGTTGAAAAATCACAGGTGTGTCCTTGGGTGAATTTCTAGGTCCCATGCAAGAAATGGGAATGGAATTCAAACATCTGGGCGGCGTGGCTCGGCCGGAAATATTGAGAAACCTGGTTTTTTAATTCCTATAAATCCAAAACACGCGTGAAAATCATGAAACTTGGCATGGTGTCATGACATGCCACCAACATGTTGTGGTAATTTTTTTGGCCGAACTGGGACAAGCTTTGGTATAAGCTTGTTGCAAACCGGAGCTTCTCTCAAGAAGGCTCGTGGTTCCGAGAGGGAACGTGTCACCTCCGTGTGCGAAACGACATACACTGCCGTCTCCCGCCTTAATTTTTTTACACATGCAGCTTAGACCAAATAGGATTTTCATGCTAAATTTTAGAATTATTCCGAGTTCGTTTGGCATTTTTATACATTAATTGATTTTCCGGGCATTTAATGCACATAAGTCATATTTGAAGTACAAGTGCATGCTCCAGTGCGCAAAAGTTAGTTGGAAAATCATTTATTTGTACTTGGGCAAATTTCTAGGTCCCATGCAAGAAGTGGGAATAGAATCAAACATATGGGCGTCTTGGCTTGGCCGGAAACATCGAGAAACTTGGTTTTAAAATTCCCATAAATCCAAAACTTTCCTGAAAATCAAGAAACTTGGCATGGTGTCATCACAGGGCACCAACATGTTGTGGTAAATTTTTTGTCCGATTTGTGAAGGCGCACACATTAACAATCAACAAAGTCATTTTGGAACGAGTGTTGTCACATTACAGATCGGAAACACAAGTATTACTAAAACCGTGGGTGTTCTACTTACCATTTACGTGCCGCCACGCGTCCCTTTTTTTATTGGCTAGGAGGTGCCGTGCAGGGTAGCTACTTGAGTACGGGAGGCGTGCGATCAGACCCCTGCGCATGCTCATCGGAAGGAGAGCCCTTTGACCTCTATCCGCCGCCCACTTCCCTCCCAACGTCTCCATTAATGGCGCATGAGCCCGTGTTTCATGGTGTCGCTATGTCTCACTCGACTGATATTTAAGAGAGAGAAAAGGAAATCTGAAAAGAAAGTTTTGCATGGATCTTGATGTAAGATCCGACGGACCTATATAGCATTGACTACGACTTATAGCAAGATTGATGAATATAAGCATGATGACAGTAGATAATAATTGTCTTACATATTTAGGAAGATAATTAAAAAGGCCACATCTGGCAACGCCCGAAATACACAAGGGAAAAAGAAGAAGGAAGACAATGATCTGGCTCGCTGATCTCTACTTTCTTGATGCGTTGCTGCAGGCCGCGGGAACTAGTCTTCGCGGTGAGCAGTGATGAGCTTTTTCGTGTCCTCAAGACGTTGCTTGAGAGCATCCCCGGATTCCTACACCAGCCTTTGGTGCTCGATGCGGAGCATGGCATTCTCGTCCATAAGTTTCTTGACAATGACGCTGGTCCTCTGCAACAAGGCAGTGGTCTCCTCATGCTTCTTCGTCGTTCTGGCGATCTTCGCCATCAGCAGGTCACGCTCGATGCGGAGCTTCGCCTTGTCCTCTCCTAGTCCCCGGATGACGCTGGTAGCATTTTCAAATGAGGCATTCATCTCGTCCTGTTGCTTCATCCAGTCAGAGATCCGACCTATCAGGTCATCGAGCATAGCGCGCATGCGCCTGTGAGAGTCCTCGCCTGCCCGCAAGACATTTTCCTAGGCCGTCGCAGCGCGGGAGGACATCTCTACTACATTTCAGGCGCGGCGGGACATATTTGCTACTTCCACGGTGCAGCCGGACCAGTCTGCTGCATCGACGGCGCGGCGGGACATGTCGGTTGCTTTCACGGCGAGGCGGGACATATCTCATGCTTCCGCTTCCATGCTTGCCTCTCCCTGGTAGTAATCTCTCGACCCAGAACTCACACTGGCCATGGCAGACGCAAGGGAACGGCGATGAATGACTTGTTTGTTTTTGTGGATGAGGAGTTGAGGAGGAATGTGCAGTCATCTTGGACTAGTAGTATTTATAACCGAGTACTAATACGCTCCTAAGTGGGAAACCGTTTAGGTTTCGATCGGTGTGAACAGGTTTGCAATTAAATATAGCGTGGTAGTAATTTGGAATGTGATGGGACGTAGGCTCAAAAATTATTGATGGTTCTATAATTTCTATGTGCGACACTATTCCCGGAAGGCGTAACATGGGCACGCTTTCTCAGTCGCTTACATGGCATTTGCACCATAGGGTGCACCGCAATAGGCGATGTCAGCACATGTCTTGTTCCAACAACTGTGCGCACTCGTTATTACCATCACGCACGCTTCTTTTAATTAGAATGTGTGCCCGTCTAGCACACACACGTTGATCTGTTTAACTGTTTTTGTTTGTTGTGGATAATCGCAAACAGTTCATCCGTGTGAATTGCATGCCGTCGATCGCAGACACATTGATCTGGCTAACCGTTTCTGTTGTGTTGCCTAATCGCAAACAGTTCATACATCTGAAGTGTATGCCCTCAATCGCACACACCTTCATCTGGCTGCCCATTTCTGTTGTTCTGCCTCATCACAAACAGTTAATCCGACTGAACTGTATGCCGTATATCGCACACGCCTTCATTTGGCTGCCCATTTCCGTTCTTCTTCCTCATCGCAAATAGTTCATTGAACTGAACCGTATGCCCTGCATCACACACGCAACTAAAATCTGAACCGTGTTTGATGTATCCGCCATCGCAAACGTTTTGCATCTTTTTTGACGGTTTTTTACATCACCGTTTGCGATTAATGCATCACACACAATTTCGTCGAAGGGTCTCTGATTGTAGTGTCGTGTTAGCAGCATCCTGCAGTAGTGTCATCTAGTCACTTTCATCATGTTTATTTGATTCATGTTCGCTACCTTGATAATTTGGTGTGTGGTCGGACCGGTGCTTGGGTGATGTTCTTACTTGAAAAAGCCTCCCACTTATGATTACCCCCTCTCGCAAGCATCCGCAACTACGAAGAATTAAGATAAATCTAACCATAGCATGAAACATATGGATCCAAATCAGCACCTTACAGAATAGCGCGTAAATTAGGGTTTAAGCTTCTATCACTCTAGCAACCCATCATCTAATTACTACTCCGCAATGCCTTCCCTTAGGCCATTTATGGTGAAGTGTCATGTAGTCGACGTTCACATGACACCACTAAAGGAAGAAACAACATACATATCATCAAAATATCGAACGAATACCAAATTCACATGATTACTTATAACCGGACTTCTCCCATGTCATTAAGAACCAAAGAAATTACTCACAAATCGTATTCATGTTTAAGATCAGAGGGTTACTGAATGCCATTAAGGATCTGAACATATAACCTTCCACCAAATAAACCAACTAGCATCAACTACAAGATGTAATCGACAATACTAGCAACCCACATGTACCAATCTGGGGTTTTGAGACAAAGATTGAATACAAGAGATGAACTAGGGTTTGAGATGAGATGGTGCTGGTGAAGATGTTGATGAAGATTGGTCCCACGATGAGAGTATCGTTGGTGATGTTGATGGCTTCGATTTCCCCCTCCCGGAGGGAAGTTTCCCTGGTGAAATCGCTCTACCGAAGAGCAAAAGTTCTCTTGCCCAGATTCCACCTCGAGACGGCGACGCTTCACCCCGAAACCTTCAACTTTATTTTTTCTAGGTCAAATGGCCCCTTACAGCAGACGATGGGCTTCAGAGGCCTACCAGGGGCCCCACAAGTCTAGGGGCGCTCCCCCCAGGCTTGTGGCTGCCTGGTGGGTCCCCCTCTGGTAATTCTTTAGCCAGTATTTTTCATATACTCCAAAATAAATCTCCATAAATTTCATGTCATTTGGAATTATGCAGAATAGGTATCTCTGATCTAGCCCTCTCCGGTCCAGAATTCCAGCTACCGGTAATCTTCCTCTTCATTTGAAACTTGCAAAATAAGAGATAAAAGGCATAAGAATTGTATCGTAAAGTGAAATAACAATCCAAAACACAATAAATAACAATAATAAAACATGATGCAAAATGGACGTATCAATTGACAACCCCCTTGTTTCGCTGGGTGCAAGTATTTGCTTTTGTGTGTGTAGGTGCTGCTAAATAGGTTCTACCTGGTTCTCCTACTGGATTGATAACGTTGGTTCTTAACTGAAGAAAATACTTATCTCTACTGTACTGCTTCATCCACTCCTCTTCGAGGAAATCCAATGCAGCTCACAAGTAGCAGGAAGAATTTCCAGCGCCGTTGCCGGGAGACATCACAAAAGCCTATCAAGTACGTGCACACAAACTATCATCTACTTGTATTTTCTTTCTTTTTCCATTTGCCTCTCGCTTTTATCTCCCCCACTTCTAAAGTTATTTTACAAAAAAACTCAAAAATATTTTTTTTTGTTTTGTTTGCCTTTTTTATTGCTTTTGCTTGTTTGCTTCCTTGATTTGCCATTATGGCCAGGTCTTTTCTTGTTACGTGTACCCCTAAAATGAAGTACTCAATTTTAAACAAAGGGGATGAGAGAATTTAAAAGATTCTTGGTATAGGATTTGTGATGTTCAAAATAGATCAACTCCTAAGCCATCTACTATCGTTCTTCTTCGCAATTTTTATGTGGGTGTTACTACTTGGTATAGATTTGTGCTTGACACTATTACCGGAGGGAATTTCTTAAGTATTCACCCTATGGATGCTTTCAATGCTATGGGAAATTTAGTGGGATCCCCACCTATTATTATTAATGAAACAACATTAACTTTGGAGCATGTTATGCAAAGGCTAGAAGCTATTGAAAATAAAACGCCAACCGTAGAGCATATTGAAACTTTGGATAAGAAGATTCATAATCATATTACTAAATTTGGATCAAAGGTAGGAACTACTCTGAAAACAATAAAAGAGAAGGAACCGGTAATTAACGAGAGGATAGAACAAAATCCCGCCATAATTGATAAGTTGGAAGAAGTTATTAATAATTTGGGTTCCGAGTTTTCTTTCATTAAAACTATTGGAAGAACTCCTCCTAGTAAGAATTGCAAGTTTATGTATGTTCCTAAGAACAAGGGTGCTACATCTAGTAATGGAAGTGAGGATCTTAAAATGATTAGTGTTCACCCCAATTTCATTGATTTAATAAAGGAACCCATCTACGAGAATGAATTCCTCAACTTTGTTCCTAGGAGTGCGATTCTTAAAAATATGTGTGCTAAGACTCCTAGGAAGTATGGATGTGTGATTTAGGAGTTGGAAACTAAAGATGACAACACTTGAAACTATGCATTACGCCTAGCTAGGGGCGTGAAACTATAGCGCTTGTTGGGAGGCAACCCAATAGCTATCTTTATTTTTTCTTGTTTATTTTCTGTTTTGAGTGTGCACACAATTATGCTACTGTTATGGTTGTGTTTTTTTGATTAATTAGTGTTTGTGCCAAGTAAAGCCTTTGGGATTATTTGGTTGATAGTTGATTCGATTCTGTGAAACAACATAAACTTTTGCGCTCGGTCCAGAAAACTCTAAAAACCACTGGAACTTGTTTTTATCTGATTTTTTTCACATGATTGATATACAAATTGTCCATGTTTCCACTATTTTTTATAATTTTTAAAGCTCTAGAAGTATGGTTATTATTCTGATTACTACAGATTGTTCTATTTTAGACACATTTTCGTTGCATAGTTTGCTTGTTTTGATGAACCTATGGATTGTACCGAGGGGTATAAGTCATGGAGAAGTTCAGTAGGTATTATGTAATTATAAAATATGAATGGGTTCATAACAGTACCTAAAGTTTGTGATTTGGTTGTTATACTAACGAATCTCGCGTAAGTTTCCGTTGAGTTTTGTGTGCTTAAGTTAAGTTTTAAGTGGGATCGCGATGGATGAAGGAATTGAGAGTGGCAAGAGGCTAAGCTTGGGGATGCCCTAGGCACCCCAAGGTAATATTCAAGGATACCCAAGCATCTAAGCTTGGGGATTCCCCGTAAGGCGTCCCCTTTTTTGTCTACCAACCATCGGTAAATTACTTGGAGCTATATTTTTATTCATCACATGATATGAGTTTTGCTTGGAGCGTCGAGTATTATACGAGTCTTTGCTTCCTTTGTTTTTTAGTTTGCCACATTCATCTTTTCTAGACACACCTTTTGAGAGGGACACACACTCATTCGCGATTTGTTAGAATACTCTTTGTGCTTCACTTATATCTTTTGAGCTAGGCAGTTGCTCTAGTGCTTCACTTATATTTTCTAGAGCACGACAGTGGTTATATTTTAAAGAAATAGTTGCACACTCATGCTTCGATTATATCATTTTTAGATTTTGATAAATAGTAGTGGCATTATGCACGAGTTATGAAATTGGTCCTAATATGACAGGTATTCAAGAAGGATATAATAAAAACTTTCATGTAGATCACTGAATATGATAAGTTTGATTCCTTGCAATAGTTTTGCGATCTTAAGATGGTAATATGTGGGAGGTACTAGTGAATGATTGTGGTTTAGTAAGAATATTGGTGTTAAGGTTTGTGATTCCCGAAGCATGCACGTACGGTCTCTAGTTATGCTAAGAAGTTGGAGCATGATTTATTATTGATTGTCTTTCTTATGAGTGGCGGCCGGGGACGAGCGATGGTCTTTTCCTACCAATCTATCCCCCTAGGGGCATGCGTAGTAGTACTTTGCTTCGAGGGCTAATAAACTTCCGCAATACGTATATGATTTCTTTATGACTAATATGAGTCCATGGATTATACGCACTCTCACCTTTTTGCAATTTTCTAGACTTTTCGATACCGTGCATTGCCCTTTGTCACCTCGATAGTTGGTGCAAACTTCGCCGGTGCATACAAACCCCATGGTATGATACGCTCTATCACACATAAGTCTCATTATATCTTTCTCAAAACAGCCACCATACCTACCTATTATGTCATTTCTATAGCCATTCCGAGATATGTTACCATGCAACTTCCACCATTTTGTTTTTATGACACACATCATCATTGTCATATTGCTTTGCATGATCATATAGCTGACATAGTATTGGTGGCTCAGCCACCATTCATCATTTTTTATACATGTTACACTAGATAATTGCACATCCTGGTACACTGCCAGAGGCATTCATATAGAGTCATATATTTGTTCAAGTATCGAGTTGTAAGTAAATAGAAGTGTGATGATTATCATTATTCATTATTCGAGCATTGTCCAGTGAGAAAATAAAAAAAGAGGCCAAAAAGAGCCCACCAAAAAATGAGAGAAAAGGAGAGAAGGGGCAATGTTACTATCCTTTTCCACACTTGTGCTTCAAAGTATATGTTTTTTCATATAGCGAGTCTCCTATGCTTTCACTTTCATATACTAGTGGAAAATTTTCGTTATAGAACTTGACTTGTATATTCCGATGATGGGCTTCCTCAAATGCCCGAGGTCTTCATGAGCAAGCGAGTTGGATGCACACCCACTTAGTTTTTATTTTGAGCTTTCATACACTTATAGCTCTTAGTGCATCCGTTGCATGGCAATCCCTACTCCTTGCATTGACATTAATTGATGGGCATCTCCATAGCCCATTGATTATCCTCGTCAATGTGTGACTTTCTTCCATTTTATCTTCTCCATATTAACCTCTACCACCGTATTCTATTCCACACATAGTGTTATATCCGTGGCTTACGCTCATGTATTGCGTGTGGGTTGAAAAAGTTGAAGCGCGTTAGAAAGTATGGACCAATTGCTCGGCTTGTCATCGAGGTAGTGCATGATAAATACTTTGTGTTAAGAATATGGATCATGACAAGACTATATGATTTTGTAGGGATAACTTTCTTTAGCATTTTTGTTTTGAAAAGCATGATTGTTTGTTAGTATGCCCAAGTATTGATGTCTTTATATCAAACTACAGACTATTGCTTTGAATCATTCGGATCTTAAATATTCATACCACAAAAAGAGAAATTACATGATGAACATGATAGGTAGCATTCCACATAAAAAATCCATTTTTATAATTTACCTACTCGAGGACGAGCAGGAATTAAGCTTAGGGATACTGATACGTCTCCAACGCATCTATAATTTTTTATTGTTCCATGATATTATAATATCAATATTGGATGTTTTATATGCAATTATATATCATTTTTGGGACTAACCTATTAACCTAGTGCCCAGTGCCAGTTGCTGTTTTTTCTTGTTTTTGGCTTTTCAGGAAATCAGTACGAAACAGAGTCCAAATGCTACGAAACTTTTTGATATTTTTTCTGGACCAAAAGGAACCCTAGAAGCTTGGGGAGAAGACCAGAAGAGTCATGAGGGAGCGGCAAGCCCGCCAGGCGCGCCCCCAGGCTTGTGGGCCCCTTGTGGCACCTGTTGACCTAGTTCCACTTCTATAAATTCCCAAATATTCCTAATACATTAGAGAACCACCCGAAACACTTTTTCCGCCGCCGCAAGCCTTTGTTCCTTCGAGATCCCATCTAGAGGCCTTCTCCGGTACTCTGCCAGAGGGGGAATCGATCATGGAGGGCTTCTACATCAACCTTGCTGCCCTTCCGATGATGCGTGGGTAGTTTACCACAGACCTACGGGTCCATAGCTAGTAGCTAGATGGCTTCTTCTCTCTCTTTTATCTTCAATACAATGTTCTCCTTGATGTTCTTGGAGACCTATTCGATGTAATTTTCTTTTGTGGTATGTTTGTTGGGATCCGATGAATTGTGGGTTTATGATCAGATTATTCATGAGAAATATTTGAGTCTTTTCTGAAGCCTTTTATGCATGATTGTTATAGCTTTGTATTTCTCTCTGATCTATCTGTTTGATTTATCTTGCATTGGGAGAGTTGCTTTGTGATGGGTTCAATCTTGCGGTGCTCAATCCCAGTGACGGAAAGGGACATGACACTTATTTGTATCATTGCCATTAAGGATAAAAAGATGGGGTTTATTCATATTGATTGGGTTTACTTTGTCTACATCATGTCATCTTGCTTAAGGTGTTATTCTGTTTTTATTGACTTAATACCCTAGATGCATGCTGGATAGTGGTCAATGGGTGGAGTAATAGTAGTAGATGTAGTCACGAGTTAGTCTACTTGTCTCGGACGTGATGCCTATATACATGATCATTGCCTTGAATATCATCATAACTATGGGCTTTTCTATCAATTGCCCAATAGTAATGTGTTTACCCACCGTATGCTTTTGTTCAAGAGAGAAGCCTCTAGTTAAAACTATGGCCCCCGTGTCTACTTTTATCATATATAAAATCCAAAAATACCTTGCTGCAATTTATTTATCGTTATTTTATTTTGTGTTTTATTTTATCTATCTATCACTGTGAGATTTGATCCTTGCAATTAACCGCCGAGGGGATTAACAACCCCCTTGTTTGGGTTGGGTGCAAGTATTTGTTTTTGTGTGTGTAGGTGCTGCTAAAGAGGTTCTGCGTGGTTCTCCTACTGGATTGATAACCTTGGTTCTTAACTGAGGGAAATACTTATCTCTACTGTACTTCTTCGTCCTCTCCTCTTTGCGGAAATCCCAATGCAGCTCACAAGTAGCAGCCGGCCACGCATGCCAACCGGAATTTTTGGGTCATCAAGTAGGCCGGAAAGATTGAGGCCGATAACCAAGGCAAAGGTCAACCTCGTAATGAGGATACAGACCAGCCAGGGCTGAGCAATGCAGGCCAGAAGTAGTTTCCTCTCGAGGTCAAGGACATAAACATGATATATATCACACACGTCACCAGAAAGCAGAGCGCGCTCCATGATGTATACGCCGTGGAGCTTGCCGCGTCAAAATATAATCCATGGTTAAAAATCCCGATCATCTTTGACCGACGAAACCACCCGACTAGCATCCATCATGGCAGCCCAACAGCGCTAGCCCTTGACCCCATAGTTGACAGCTTTTGTCTGACACGAGTACTCATGGATGGTGGAAACAACCTCAACCTCATATATGCAAATACAGTCAAGAAGATACATATAGACCCAACAAGGATCTAGCCCAATAATACCACCTTCAAGGGTATCATACCAGGGATTAAAGCACGGTGCTCGGGAAGGATAACCCTGTATGTAGTCTTTGGCACACCCATTTTTTTAAAGCGGCGAGTAACCTTCGACATCGTCCCTTTCAAGAGTGGATATCATGCACTCCTCGAGAGAATGGCTTCCACTCATTTCCATGTCATCCTGCACTATGCTTATCTAAAGCTAAAGATGGCAGGGCCGCATGACGTGATAATAGTAAATGGTAACACGAAACGCTCTCTCCAAACAGAAGAGCAGACCGCGACCTTCGTGGCCGAGTTCCAAGATACCGAGGAAGCGTCCAAGGGCCGAGCTGGATCAAGCAGTCAAGACCATTCAAAGTTCCCATATGGAGCGACGGCAGAACAGAGGGGCCGCGTGGCAATTAGTTCGCATGTTCCCCAAGCATCGTGAGCTAATTACGCGCATAAATCGAGGAGACAATGTGTATAGGGGCACGATCATTTTTGTTGACCGAACATGTGGTGGGGCCGTGAGCCACACTCAAACATTATGATAACATCTGATGTGATAGCACAACGAAGGACAGAATCGATCAGAGTTATCAAAGCATGACTACACCATCAGCACAGCTTTAGCGCAGGAACACTTCAAGGCTAAGGCACCGCCGTGCGGGAAAAATATCACTCGGGATGAGGTGTGAAAATAATAAAGCATGTGACAAAGGCTAAGGGAACCCATAAGGAGGTCCTTGGATGCCCGATGTGTGCACTCTTCGGATACACCTCGGTGATCCTCGAGATCAAAACGGGAACTTTTTGAACTAGTTTTAAGACCGACGACTAAAAACCAGGAGTGGTTCGGAAGAACCGAGGAGCGTCCCTGACTTGAAGACCGGTTCAGGGACTACTAATGGTGTCCCTGACTAGGGGGTACTCACCACGTCGTCTCCCGACCAGTGTGTCGGGCCAAGGAGCTCCCTGGCGATTCACTAATAGGCCGCACCCAATGACCCACGGCGTACACAAGGAGGATTCCCAAAGGCTTGGCGCGCGCACTCCAAGTTCAGAAGTCGTCTACACCGTGATCTACCAAATATGTAGCGGACATATATGTAACCCCAGACCCCCTGGTGCCTATATAAACTAGGGGGTAGGACGCGTAAGGACACAGAAAATCTCGTGGTAGAAACACATGTACTTTGTACTTCATCTCAATCACTACAACAAAAGCAGGACGTAGGGTATTATCTCTTAGAGAGAGCCTGAACATGGGTAAAAACCTTGCATCTCTTGCTACCATTGTACTTAAGCTAGAGCTCGGGACCCCTTACCCGAGATTCGCTGGAATTGACTCCAACAAGTGGTACCCCAGCTGCACCAAAGATCAGGCCTCAAGTTTGATGTCTTGGTGTCTCATTAATGCGGATTGTCTTCCTGTGAGAGGAGGTGTTCCCATCTATACCGAGGTGCCCGTGGTGACTTCATGAGTCTTCAAGCTCTGCAACTTCAACTCAATATTTAGTAGACAATTTTTTGTTTCCGTCTACAACATGGCATGGTGTACACTATAGCAGGGAGTGACGCCATGACTCATCTTCCCCGCAAACTGCACAACTACTTGTTGAGGTCATATTCCTCTAATGTAGAACATCCCCTGAAGGAAGAGAATTTTTCGCAAAGAAACATACAAACATACAGCTAAAAAAGGCAAAAGAAAGAGGCAAACTTTTGGCTGAAACTATACTTCATAATTTTGACCAATGTTTCTCCTCTCTGTTGGGGAACCTGTACACACATACGTGCCCGCCCGAGGGTTGTGCTTTGTTTCATGTCGTCTGAGACGAGACCAGCTGTGTGACGCCCGCGTGTGTCAAAAGGAGGGAACTTCGGACGGGGCACGTGCTTAGCCAGCCCATCCTCCCTGCGAGCGATATTTTATTTTATTTTCTCTCCATTTTTAGTTGGTTTTACTGTCGCGTCGGGTTTACTGTAACGGCCCATACTATAGTAGGTTAAATTTGGTGTTTTGACCTTTTTCTTAAACTTTAGCAGGATCTGATCCCGATTCGAAAATATTTCAGGATCTGACCATTTTTCCTACCGCCACGGTCTCTGGCGGTAGGGTCACATAATCTACCGCCAAAATCAATGACGATAGAACTTAACTGTGCCATCACGTCCATTTAACGTGGGAAAAAATGCTACCGCCAGGACGTTTGGCGGTAGAAGTGTATCCCTACCGCCATGTGCTTTGGCGGTAGGCCTGCTCAACTTTTTGGGCGAGAAAATGCCAGAGCATGGATATGTCACATGCAGCATGCTCTGGTCCAAATAAACAAAGATGAACAAAGCCCCTCACTGACACTGTACGTGTATAATCTATGTCAATCGATCAAAGCATGCATGCATCAGCCTGGCTTGCTATGAGCTAGGTATAGTATGTGCCTAGGGGTAGGGGAGTACTACGCGTCTACGCCTGACAATAGCTCGTATGTCTCGGCTCGCAGCAGCCTTTTCAGAGACAGTAAAAACTAGTAAAACCTACAGCTAGTAGTAGTGTATTGCACTCTAGCAAAGCATAGACACTGACTGACATGTCTTTGAATAATGGACAAGACATACATGCTACCTATGCAGAGCTACGCGTTTACTTCGTTGCCTCAAACACAAAGGTAGTGCATACCCTACCGCCAAGCAGCCTGGCGGTAGGGTATAACGGCCTACCACCCAAGATCTTGGAGGTAGGGTATTTTTAGCTTTATAACTATGTGATAACGCAGTTAAATCCTATCTCCATAGACCATGGCGGTAGGCAGTGTAACCCTACCGTCAAAGACACCGGCGGTAGCAAAAGGGTCAGATCTCAAAAAAATTACAAACTAGGGTCAGATCTCGATCAACTTTCAGAAAAGGGACAAAACACGAAATTTTGCCTACTGTAGCATCCAGTTTACTATATCGGACTTTTTGGTTGGTTTTTATTTTAAAATTACACATTGAACATTTTCTTAATACCGACAGAAATTTTCTTAATATACAATGAACATTGTAATAATACACAATGAATTTTTTTATACGATGAACATTGTTGAAAAAATGTGATTATATACATTGAACAATTTTCGAATACGCATTGAACATATTGTAATATACGTTGAACAAATTTTTAATACAATGAACATTTTTGTAATATATGTTGAACAAATTTCAAAACACACAGGGCGTGTCTGGTTGTAGTTTGCAACAGTAGTTGCATTACATGTCCATCTCCAGCCAGCCCGGTTCTTGAAATGCAGCCTCATATGCAGCAGATATAACCTGTTTGGTTGCCTGCATCGCATGGAGGGGCACTTACCCCCCCCCCCCACTGTTTGGTTACCGTTTTTGTGCTTAGGGTGTGAGCAAATGCAAACTTCAGTTGTTTGGTTGCAAACAGCGTTTGTGTTCTGCTCACCCCATTCAAATGTGGTGGCCTTACCACCACATGATCAGTACAACAACAAGATCAAACAAAGCAAGCAACCAAATGAAATCAAACACAACAAGCAAGGAAATGACAGCAAACTTAACTACATAGCATAAGTCTAGATTAACAGCAGGGGCATCCTCCTTCCCTGCTCCACGCCAGGGTGCTGCTCCTGGCCAAAATATTAACAAGTTCCCAGCACAAGTACCATAAGTCTAGCCACACACCATAAAAGCTCAACACTAACACCTTACTTAACTTAACTACATAGCATGCTCGGTCTCACCAACGCAGTTGTGCCTGCTGCAAAGAAACCTGCAGATGACTGGGGACGATCTGGGCGGCGGCAGAAGTAGTTCCAGCCCTGGCCAAGCACCAAGTGCCCCTCGAAGTTCTGGACCTGCACCCAGAACACGCACCGCTTGTTCACCGAAAGCCTGACCATGCACGGGAGCCGCTTGATGACCAGCCAGGTGTTCATCACCTCCACGAACTTGCGAGGGACGACGAGCATGGCGAGGTCCTCATTGTCCTTGATCTGCTGGTAGTAGCACAGCGGCTCCTGGGCCCCCTCCTCGTGGCCCTGCCTCAGAGATCGTCCCCTTGAACGAGGCAGGCTCATGAAGGAGATCCTGCCAGGCAGGTCAACCGTCCTGAGCCACCTGTTCGTGGGGATGAAATCCTCATCGCCCTCAGCTCCGGCCACCACCTGAGCTCCTCCACCCACCACATCCCAGTCAGTCTTCAATATCTTGTCAAGTAAGATAAGTATTAGTGCACAGACTCTTTGCAAAATGGCACTGATCAGAGACATTTTCCCAGGAGCAAATGCCACTGATCAGTGCACAAACTCTTTGAGCAAATGCCACTTATCAATGGCACTTGCTGTTGGGAAAATGCCACTGATCAGTGGCACTGATCAATGGACTTGCCCAACAATCAATGGCACTTGCCCATGGGAAAATGCCACTGACCAGTGGCACTTGCTGTTGGGCAAGTCCACTGATCAATGGCATCTGCTTTTCTGCAACTCCCACTCATCAGTGCACTATCCTAAGCATGGAAACATCTAAAAATAGCAACAGCAAGTGCCAATAGCACCCATGTGCAGCCATGCACATTTGGCAGCATCCTAAAATGGTCCTACTACATGCACATATAACAATCAACACAAACCCTAGCTTGAACATGTATGTTAGCAACATGATCAACAACATGAAGATGATCCTAGCTTGAATATGAACATGCCATTTG
The DNA here is from genome assembly GCF_002162155.2 of Triticum dicoccoides. Taxonomy (NCBI): domain Eukaryota; kingdom Viridiplantae; phylum Streptophyta; class Magnoliopsida; order Poales; family Poaceae; genus Triticum; species Triticum dicoccoides. Next base: position 546,765,187 of record NC_041380.1, on the reverse strand, counting down.
CATGAACACACATCCTAGCAAGACCCTACCATGAACACATATCCTAGCAAAGCACACTACCATTGGGGATTCTAGCATGAACACAGCTACTATCATGAACACGGCAGAAAACACATATTTGACCTGAGGACGATATCAAATCAAAATATAACCTGGCTTCAAAAAAAATCACGCTGCTGACCCTTTGGAGAGGCGCCCGACACCTAGGCACCGCATCGTATGGTGCAGCGCCTTTGCCTTAGGCGTCGTACCTCCTGCCAGCGTGGCAGCCCGGGGCCAGGCGCGGCCCCACAGACAGTTGTGCAGCACCTAAGGGCTAGGCGCCACACTTGTAATGTGCAGCGCCTAGCCCTTAGGCGATGCACAGTGACTTAAAGCACATCGGCCCAGCCTGACTGGGCAGTTCTTCCCCCTCTCCGCTCTCTGGACAAAGAGCAGCGGCGGCGCCCCCATCGAATCCCCCCCCCCCACATCCCTCTCAGATCTGAAGATTTGATCCGTGGATTCGATCTCCAATCCCTCCTACTAGGTAAACTTCTCTGTTCCCTTTCTTTTCCTCCGTAAATTTGTTGCCATTTTAGAGATTTGTCCAAGATTTGATGGAACCCTTGATTTGCTTGATTTAGGATGTGTAGGCATAGTGGTAGTACCGTACTGTTGTTGATTAGTTCACAATATATGATTCTTGTTAGTGAAACCCTAGATTTTTTAGTTTTTTTAGATATATATGGGATGCCTATTTTTATAATTAACTATGAGATGTTGATTTTTGTAGACATATATGAGATGTTTAGTTTTATATGTTTATTGTTTGAACTTTGTAAGGATGGTTTGGCTTCTCGATGATGTCTACGACACACAACACCGGGCCTTCATGATGCGTGAGAAGGATATGGTAATAATGCGTAATCTAAATATTTCGCAAATTTTCCTTTTGTTGAAATTGACATGCCCTAAGATTTGTCATTACTTGTTTTTTGCAGAAGCTTGAACCTCTGAAGATTCGGTATCACGGGGTCTCTGGTCCTGCCATGCCCTACGATGAGCGATACATACCCTCCATCCAGCAGGCAGGACTCCTCCCGTGGATTCAGTTGGTCAGCCGGTCCATGCCGAACCTCAGCGCTCCACTGGTGACCTCTCTTGCTGATCGGTGGAGGCCGGAGACGCACAGTTTCCATCTTCGGACTGGGGAGATGGCCGTGACGCTTGAGGATGTCGCCTTGATCACCGGGCTTCCTATCGACGGGAGGCCTCTATGTATGAGCACCGATTCTGATGGGTGGTGTGAGCAGATGATTGCTCTTATCGGTATGGCTCCTACCAAGGCTGAGGCTGATGTAGAGTAGAAGAAGAAGAAGAAGAAGAAGAAGAAGAAGAAGAAGAAGAAGAAGAAGAAGAAGAAGAAGAAGAAGAAGAAGAAGAAGAAGAAGAAGAAGAAGAAGAAGAAGAAGAAGAAGATGATGATGATGATGATGATGAAGATGAAGAAGAAGAAGAAGAAGAAGATGATGATGATGAAGATGAAGAAGAAGAAGAAGAAGATGATGATGATGATGAAGAAGAAGAAGAAGAAGGAAAGGAAAGGAAAGCAGCCAGAGCTGCTTTCATGTGGATTCAAGAACACTTTGCCACTTGCCCTGTGGATGCCACTGATGATGTGATCCAGACACATGCTCGTTTCTATATGTGGTACGTTGTCTCGAGGACTTTGTTTCCTAACTCCACGGGCAAGAATGCTCCATGGATGTGGCTGAAGGCGTTGACCGTCTTCGGTAGCGGATGGAGCTAGGGTTCAGCGACTCTTGCCTACTTGTACTGACAGGTAGTTGGTTTGTTTTGCTATCAAGTCATTTCTTCATTAGCAATGCAACCTTGCTATCAAGTTAACATTGTTTTCTTTCATATGCAGCTAGATGATGCGTGTTGCAGGATCACAGGTAGTGCAGGCATTGGTGGTAATATGCTTCTGCTTTCTGTATGGAGCTGGGAGCGTCTGCCTGTTGGACGCCCGAAGAGCATCAAGTTTAATCATTGGGATGAAGATGGCGAATTACGGCGCCCCACTTGGGCTTACAAGTGGGATGTGGTATCCGAGATGACGAATGATGTCAATCTCATGTACAAAAAGTACATTGCCGAGTTGGACACGATTACGCCTGAGCAGGTAACGAGGTCATTACTTCAGTCATTTCTCATGCTTGCCTGAAAAATAGTCATCAATTTTGCATTGTTGCCCTATTTTATAGGTGGTATGGCAGCCATATGGCGACGATGACAGACTTGGGTACACCGAGGAGTTTTCCATCAACCCAATGTGCTTGCGGCATAGGGATCTCTGGCTTATGTGGTGCCCACTGATATGCAACTGGGCGGTTGAGTTTCATTTGCCACATCGCGTGTTTCGTTAGTTTGGTCTGCTCCAACCTCACCCGCCGGAATGGGTGGATACGGACAAAGCACTTCATAGGTAAGAGAGCATGAACCGTATTGACTAAGCATCACCACTCCTTCTTGATTTTGCTAATATTTGGTTTTGTACCATGCAGGTTGGATAGGAGAAGGCGGCGGAAGATAAAAGACTGGGACAAGCATCATGATTCGTATGTTACCCGCTTCCATCTTTGTGTGGAGCAAGCTCGTAGCAGTGCATACGCCTAGCTTCGTGAGCATAAATCACTTGCTTTTGATAACTACATACGATGGCTTCTTGAAAATACTCGAGTTGAGATATGCCCGCCGGCATACAATGAGGATATTCTTGAAGAACCCATAAACTTTGAGGATCTATCAAAGGGGAAGTACAACAGAGATGTCAGGGAAGGGCAAGGAGTCCCTGCTGTTCCGGTGATTAACTATGTGGTAAAGTGTTCCCTTCTTTACTTTCCCGTTGGCCGTATTACACATGTTTGAATGGCTAACGTGTTCATTCGTTCTCATCCGCAGCGCAACGAGATCAAGAAAGTAGCTGATGAAAGCCAGTCTATTCTGGAGAAGACACCGGTTGGAGAAAGCAATGATGATGGTTCACTACGAGCATTTCTGAAGGTACATATCGCATTCAGGTGTCCATGTTACATATGTTGCATAGTTTGATATCCTATACACTTGTTCATGTTACAGCATCAGGCCAAGAAGTTAAGGCAGTTATCGAATCTTCTCGGTTGTCGTGATCCTGAATTTGATGAACCATCTGCCTCTAGGTCTGGTACACCATCAGACCCCTTATCTAACCATCAGGGGGCTGATTTGAGTTCCTCATATGCTTATCTGGATGATGAGGATGTGGTCACCCAAGAGGTATGACTAATCCTTTAGATGCGATTCTCACTTGATTACGACGCCGGTCTTCACCATATTGTTTGGTTGTGTGATAGGGCGATGAGCTTGATGATGACATGACTTTGGTGGGCGCTCAAGTTCGGTCCGCATATATGTTGAAGCCTAGGCAGCCCATACGCCGGTACACGCCCACTGACTTTGACAACAGAGGCAACCCAAAGGTGGTCATAGGGACCTCGCGGATGGCTAGCTTGGATGATGAGGCGGAGGAGGAAGTGGAGAAAGAGGAGGCTCGTCCTAACAAGAAGCAGAAGATTGCCTGCAGGCGTGGCACCAGGAACACGCGCGGAAAGCATTAGTGCTTGTGTTTTTTACTATGGAAGTGCTCATGTAGCCGTTTCATTAGGTTGATGAACTTGTGAGGTTATGTCATATGTTGGTGAACTTTTACTAGTGTGGTACTTGTGTTTGCGAACTTGTTGTTGGGGAACATTGCAGAAAACAAAAAATTTCCTACGGTTTCACCAAGATCCATCTATGAGTTCATCTAGCAACGAGTGATCGGATTGCATCTACATACCTTTGTAGATCACGCGCGGAAGCGTTCAAAGAACGGGGATGAGGAAGTCGTACTCGACGTGATCCAAATCACCGGAGATCCTAGCGCCGAACGGACGGCACCTCCGCGTTCAACACACATACGGTCAGCGTGACGTCTCCTCCTTCTTGATCCAGCAAGGGGGGAGGAGAGGTTGATGAAGATCCAGCAGCACGACGGCGTGGTGGTGGATGCAGGGGTCACCGCAGCAGTGCTTCGCCGTTCTACTACGAGAGGGAGAGGTGTAGCAGGGGAGAGGGAGGCACCAAGACTCAAGGGTGCGGCTGCCCCTCCCTCCCCCCCCCCTTATATAGGCTCCCCTAGGGGGGGCCCTAGGAGATAGGATCTCCTAGGGGGCGGCGGCCAAGGGTGGAGTAGCCCCCAAGGCAAGTGGGGGGGCGCCCCCCCACCCTAGGGTTTCCAACCCTAGGCGCAGGGGGTGGGCCAAGGGGGCGCACCAGCCCACTATGGGCTGGTTCCCCTCCTCACTTCAGCCCATGGGGCCCTCCAGGATGGGTGGCCCCACCCGGTGGACCCCCGGGACCCTTCCGGTGGTCCCGGTACAATACCGGTGACCCCCGAAACTCTCCCGATGGCCAAAACTGCACTTCCTATATATAATTCTTCACCTCCGGACCATTCCGGAACTCCTCGTGACGTCCGGGATCTCATCGGGACTCCGAACAACTTTCAGGTTACTGCATATTCATATCTCTACAACCCTAGCGTCAACGAACCTTAAGTGTGTAGACCCTACGGGTTCGGGAGACATGTAGACATGACCGAGATAGCTCTCTGGTCAATAACCAACAGCGGGATCTGGATACCCATGTTAGCTCCCACATGCTCCTCGATGAACTCATCGGATGAACCACGATGTCGAGGATTCACGCAACCCCGTATACAATTCCCTTTATCAATCGGTACGTTACTTGCCCGAGATTCGATCGTCGGTATCCCAATACCTCGTTCAATCTCGTTACCGGCAAGTCACTTTACTCGTACCGTAATGCATGATCCCGTGACCAGACACTTGGTCACTTTGAGCTCATTATGATGATGCATTACCGAGTGGGCCCAGAGATACCTCTCCGTTATACGGAGTAACAAATCCCAGTCTTGATCTGTGTCAACCCAACAGACACTTTCGAAGATACCCGTAGTATACCTTTATAGTCACCCAGTTACATTGTGACATTTGGTACACCCAAAGCACTCCTACGGCATCCGGGAGTTACACGATCTCATGGTCTAAGGAAAAGATACTTGACATAGGAAAAACTCTAGCAAACGAACTATACGATCTTGTGCTAAGTTTAGGATTGGGTCTTGTCCATCACATCATTCTCCTAATGATGTGATCTCGTTATCAATGACATCCAATGTCCTTAGTCAGGAAACCATGACTATCTATTGATCAACGAGCTAGTCAACTAGAGGCTTACTAGGGATATGTTGGTGTCTATGTATTCACACATGTATTACGATTTCCGGATAACACAATTATAGCATGAAGAAAAGACAATTATCATGAACAAGGAAATATAATAATAATCCGTTTATTATTGCCTCTAGGGCATATTTCCAACAGTCTCCCACTTGCACTAGAGTCAATAATCTAGTTACATTATGATGAATCGAACACCCATGGAATTCTGGTGTTGATCATGTTTTGCTCTAGGGAGAGGTTTAGTCAACGGATCTGCTACATTTAGGTCCGTATGTACTTTACAAATATCTATGTCTCCATCTTGAACATTTTCACGAATGGAGTTGAAGCGACGCTTGATGTGCCTTGTCTTCTTGTGAAACCTAGGCTCCTTGGCAAGTGCAATAGCTCCAGTGTTGTCACAGAAGAGTTTGATCGGCCCCGACGCATTGGGTATGACTCCTAGGTCGGTGATGAACTCCTTCACCCAAATTGCTTCATGCGCTGCCTCTGAGGCTGCCATGTACTCTGCTTCACATGTAGATCCCGCCACGACGCTCTGCTTGCAACTGCACCAGCTTACTACCCCACCATTCAAAATATACACGTATCCGGTTTGTGACTTAGAGTCATCCAGATCTGTGTCGAAGCTAGCATCGACGTAACCCTTTACGACGAGCTCTTCGTCACCTCCATAAACGAGAAACATTTCCTTAGTCCTTTTCAGGTACTTCAGGATATTCTTGACCGCTGTCCAGTGTTCCTTGTCGGGATTACTTTGGTACCTACCTACCAAACTTACGGCAAGGTTTACATCAGGTCTGGTACACAGCATGGCATACAAAATAGAACCTATGGCTGAGGCATAGGGGATGACACTCATCTCTTCTATATCTTCTGCCGTGGTCGGACATTAAGCTGAGCTCAATCTCACACCTTGCAACACAGGCAAGAACCCCTTCATAGACTGATCCATATTGAACTTCTTCAATATCTTATCAAGGTATGTGCTTTGTGAAAGACCTATGAGGCGTCTTGATCTATCTCTATATATCTTGATGCCTAATATATAAGCAGCTTCTCCAAGGTCCTTCATTGAAAAACTCTTATTCAAGTAGGCCTTAATGCTGTCCAAAAGCTCTATATCATTTCCCATCAAAAGAATGTCATCTACATATAATATGAGAAATGCTACAGAGCTCCCACTCACTTTCTTGTAAACGCAGGCTTCTCCATAAGTCTGCATAAACCCAAACGCTTTGATCATCTCATCAAAGCGAATGTTCCAACTCCGAGATGCTTGCACCAGCCCATAAATCGAGCGTTGGAGCTTGCACACCTTGTCAGCATTCTTAGGATCGACAAAACCTTCCGGCTGCATCATATACAATTCTTCCTTAAGGAAACCATTAAGGAATGCCGTTTTGACGTCCATTTTCCATATCTCATAATCATAGAATGCGGCAATTGCTAACATGATTCGGATGGACTTTAGCTTCGCTACCGGTGAGAAAGTCTCATCGTAGTCAACCCCTTGAACTTGTCGATAACCCTTAGCGACAAGCCGAGCTTTATAGATGGTCACATTACCATCCGCGTATATCTTCTTCTTAAAGATCCATTTATTTTCTATGGTTCGCCGCTCAACGGGCAAGTCAGTCAAAGTCCATACTTCGTTTTCATACATGGATCCTATCTCGGATTTCATGGCTTCCAGCCATTTGTCGGAATCCGGGCCCGCCATCGCTTCTTCATAGTTCGAAGGTTCACCGTTGTCTAACAACATGATTTCCAAGACAGGGTTGCCGTACCACTCTGGTGCGGAATGAGTCCTTGTGGACCTACGAAGTTCAGTAGCAACTTGATCTGAAGTTTCATGATCATCATCATTAACTTCCTCTCTAGTCGGTGCAAGCACCTCAGGAACATTTTCTTGAGTTGCGCCATTTTCTGGTTCAAGAGGTAATACTTCATCAAGTTCTACTTTCCTCCCACTTACTTCTTTCGAGAGAAACTCCTTCTCTAGAAAGGATCCATTCTTGGCAACAAAGATCTTGCCTTCGGATCTGAGGTAGAAGGTATACCCAATAGTTTCTTTAGGGTATCCTATGAAGACGCATTTTTCCGACTTGGGTTCGAGCTTTTCAGGTTGAAGTTTCTTGACATAAGCATCGCATCCCCAAACTTTTAGAAACGACAGCTTAGGTTTCTTCCCAAACCATAATTCATACGGTGTCGTCTCAACGGATTTCGACGGAGCCCTATTTAAAGTGAATGCAGCAGTCTCTAAAGCATAGCCCCAAAATGATAGCGGTAAATCGGTAAGAGACATCATAGATCGCACCATATCCAATAGAGTGCGATTACGACGTTCGGACACACCATTACGCTGAGGTGTTCCAGGCGGCGTGAGTTGTGAAACTATTCCACATTTTCTTAAGTGTGTGCCAAATTCGTGACTCAAGTATTCTCCTCCACGATCTGATCGCAGGAACTTGATTTTCCTGTCACGTTGATTCTCAACCTCACTCTAAAATTCCTTGAACCTTTCAAAGGTCTCAGACTTGTGTTTCATTAAGTAGACATACCCATATCTACTCAAGTCATCAGTGAGGGTGAGAACATAACGATAACCACCGCGAGCCTCAACACTCATTGGACCGCACACATCAGTATGTATGATTTCCAATTGGTTGGTTGCTCGCTCCATTGTTCCTGAGAACGGAGTCTTGGTCATTTTACCCATGAGGCATGGTTCGCATGTGTCAAATGATTCGTAATCAAGAGCCTCCAAAAGTCCATCTGCATGGAGCTTCTTCATGCGTTTGACACCTATGTGACCAAGGCGGCAGTGCCACAAGTATGTGGGACTATCATTATCAACCTTACATCTTTTGGTAGTCACACTATGAATATGTGTAACATTATGCTCGAGATTCATTAAGAATAAACCATTCACCAGCGGGGCATGACCATAAAACATATCTCTCATATAAATAGAACAACCATTATTCTCGGATTTAAATGAGTAGCCATCTCGAATTAAACGAGATCCTGATACAATGTTCATGCTCAAAGCTGGCACTAAATAACAATTATTGAGGTTTAAAACTAATCCCGTAGGTAAATGTAGAGGTAGCGTGCCGACGGCGATCACATTGACCTTGGAACCATTCCCGACGCGCATCGTTACCTCGTCCTTCGCCAGTCTCCGCTTATTCTGCAGCTCCTGCTTTGAGTTACAAATGTGAGCAACTACACCGGTATCAAATACCCAGGAGCTACTACGAGTACTGGTAAGGTACACATCAATTACATGTATATCACATATACCTTCCGTTTTGCCGGCCTTCTTGTCCGCTAAGTATTTGGGGCAGTTCCGCTTCCAGTGACCACTTTCCTTGCAATAAAAGCACTCAGTCTCGGGCTTGGGTCCATTCTTTGGCTTCTTCCCGGCAGCTTGCTTGCCGGGCACGGCAACTCCCTTGCCGTCCTTCTTGAAGTTTTTCTTACCCTTGCCTTTCTTGAACTTAGTGGTTTTATTCACCATCAACACTTGATGTTCCTTTTTGACTTCTACCTCTGCTGATTCCAGCATTGCAAATACTTCAGGAATGGTCTTTTCCATCCCCTGCATATTGAAGTTCATCACAAAGCTCTTGTAGCTCGGTGGAAGTGACTGAAGGATTCTGTCAATGACCGCGTCATCCGGGAGATTAACTCCCAGCTGAGTCAAGCGGTTATGTAACCCTGACATAGTGAGTATGTGCTCACTGACAGAACTATTTTCCTCCATCTTACAGCTGAAGAACTTGTCGGAGACTTCATATCTCTCGACCCGGGCATGAGCTTGAAAAACCATTTTCAGCTCTTCGAACATCTCATATGCTCCGTGTCTCTCAAAACGCTTTTGGAGCCCCGGTTCTAAGCTGTAAAGCATGCCGCACTGAACGAGGGAGTAATCATCGGTACGTGTCTGCCAAGCGTTCATAACGTCTTGTTCTGCAGGGAGAACAGGTGCGTCACCTAGCGGTGCTTGTAGGACATAATCTTTCTTGGCAGCTATGAGGATGATCCTCAGGTTTCGGACCCAGTCCGTATAGTTGTTGCCATCGTCTTTCAGCTTGGTTTTCTCTAGGAACGCGTTGAAGTTGAGGACAATGTTGGCCATTTGATCTACAATACATGTTGTAAAGATTTTAGACTAAGTTCATGATAATTAAGTTCATCAAAATCAAATTATTCAATGAACTCCCACTCAGATAGACATCCCTCCAGTCATCTAAGTATAACATGATCCGAGTTAACTAGGCCGTGTCCGATCATCATGTGAGACGGACTAGCCAACATCGGTGAACATTTTCATGTTGATCGTATCTTCTATACGACTCATGCTCGACATTTCGGTCTTCTGTGTTCCGAGGCCATGTCTGTACATGCTAGGCTCGTCAAGTCAACCTAAGTGTTTGCATGTGTAAATCTGTCTTACACCCGTTGTATGTGAACTTTGGAATCTAACACCCGATCATCACGTGGTGCTTCGAAACAACGAACTGTCGCAACGTTGCACAGTTAGGGGGAACACTTTCTTGAAATTATTATGAGGGATCATCTTATTTACTACCGTCGTTCTAAGTAAACAAGATGCAAAAACATGATAAACATCACATGCAATCAAATAATAATAGTGACATGATATGGCCAATATCACATAGCTCCTTTGATCTCCATCTTGGGGCTCCATGATCATCTTGTCACCGGCATGACACCATGATCTCCGTCATCGTGTCTCCATGAAGTTGCTCGCCAACTATTACTTCTACTACTATGGCTAACACGTTTAGCAATAAAGTAAAGTAATTTACATGGTGTTTCTCAATGACACGCGGGTCATACAAAAAATAAAGACAACTCCTATGGCTCCTGCCGGTTGTCATACTCATCGACATGCAAGTCGTGATTCCTATTACAATAGCATGAACATCTCATACATCACATATATATCATTCATCATTCATCACAACTTTGGCCATATCACATCACAAAACACTTGCTGCAAAAACAAGTTAGACGTCCTCTAATTGTTGTTGCAAGTTTTATGTGGCTGCAATAGGGTTCTAGCAAGAATGTTTTCTTACCTGCGTGAAAGCCACAGCGTGATTTGTCAACTTATATTTACCCTTCATAAGGACCCTTTTCATTGAATCCTCTCCAACTAAAGTGGGAGAGACAGACACCCGCCAGCCACCTTATGCAACTAGTGCATGTCAGTCGGTGGAACCGGTCTCACGTAAGCGTACGTGTAAGGTTGGTCCGGGCCGCTTCATCCCACAATACTGTTGAAGCAAGATAAGACTAGTAGCGGCAAGAAAGTTGACAACATCTACGCCCACAACAAATTGTGTTCTACTCGTGCAAAGAGAACTACGCATAGACCTAGCTCATGATGCCACTGTTGGGGAACGTTGCAGAAAACAAAAAAATTCCTACGGTTTCACCAAGATCCATCTATGAGTTCATCTAGCAACGAGTGATCGGATTGCATCTACATACCTTTGTAGATCATGCGCGGAAGCGTTCAAAGAACGGGGATGAGGAAGTCGTACTCGACGTGATCCAAATCACCGGAGATCCTAGCGCCGAACGGACGGCACCTCCGCGTTTAACACACGTACGGTCAGCGTGGCGTCTCCTCCTTCTTGATCCAGCAAGGGGGAGGAGAGGTTGATGAAGATCCAGCAGCACGACGGCGTGGTGGTGGATGCAGGGGTCACCGCAGCAGGGCTTCGCCGTTCTACTACGAGAGGGAGAGGTGTAGCAGGGGAGAGGGAGGCGCCAAGACTCAAGAGTGCGGATGCCCCTCCCTCCCCCCCTTTATATAGGCTCCCCTAGGGGGGGCGCCGGCCCTAGGAGATGGCATCTCCTAGGGGGGCGGCGGCCAAGGGTGGAGTAGCCCCCAAGGCAAGTGGGGGGGCGCCCCCCACCCTAGGGTTTCCAACCCTAGGCGCAGGGGGTGGGCCAAGGGGGCGCACCAGCCCACTATGGGATGGTTCCCCTCCTCACTTCAGCCCATGGGGCCCTCCGGGATGGGTGGCCCCACCCGGTGGACCCCCGGGACCCTTCCGGTGGTCCCGGTACAATACCTGTGACCCCCGAAACTCTCCCGATGGACGAAACTGCACTTCATATATATAATTCTTCACCTCCGGACCATTCCGGAACTCCTCGTGACGTCCGGGATCTCATCCGGGACTCCGAACAACTTTCAGGTTACTGCATATTCATATCTCTACAACCCTAGCGTCACCGAACCTTAAGTGTGTAGACCCTACGGGTTCGGGAGACATGTAGACATGACCGAGATAGCTCTCTGGTCAATAACCAACATCGGGATCTGGATACCCATGTTAGCTCCCACATGCTCCTCGATGATCTCATCGGATGAACCACGATGTCGAGGATTCACGCAACCCCGTATACAATTCCCTTTGTCAATCGGTACGTTACTTGCCCGAGATTCGATCGTCGGTATCCCAATACCTCGTTCAATCTCGTTACCGGCAAGTCACTTTACTCGTACCGTAATGCATGATCCCGTGACCAGACACTTGGTCACTTTGAGCTCATTATGATGATGCATTACCGAGTGGGCCCAGAGATACCTCTCCGTTATACGGAGTGACAAATCCCAGTCTTGATCCGTGTCAACCCAACAGACACTTTCGGAGATACCCGTAGTATACCTTTATAGTCACCCAGTTACGTTGTGACGTTTGGTACACCCAAAGCACTCCTACGGCATCCGGGAGTTACACGATCTCATGGTCTAAGGAAAAGATACTTGACATTGGAAAAACTCTAGCAAACGAACTATACGATCTTGTGCTAAGTTTAGGATTGGGTCTTGTCCATCACATCATTCTCCTAATGATGTGATCTCGTTATCAATGACATCCAATGTCCATAGTCAGGAAACCATGACTATCTATTGATCAACGAGCTAGTCAACTAGAGGCTTACTAGGGACATGTTGGTGTCTATGTATTCACACATGTATTACGATTTCCGGATAACACAATTATAGCATGAATAAAAGACAATTATCATGAACAAGGAAATATAATAATAATCCTTTTATTATTGCCTCTAGGGCATATTTCCAACACTTGTAGTGATGGTGAATTGTCCTAAATTATGTGATGTTCAAATTATTAGTTCTCTTTTTGAGTTCAGTTTGCAGCCAAATTATGTGATGTACTTGTGAGTTCAGTTTGTAGCTAAAATGGCATCTGTTTCTGCAGTTTAGCAGTTAACAGCACTGCAGCGCCCAACAGTGAGGCGCTGCACTGTAGTGTGCAGCGCCCAACAGTGAGGCGCTGCACTGTAGTGTGCAGCGCCCAACGCTGAGGCGCCGCACTATACAGTGCAGTGCCCGTCCCCTAGGTGTTGCACAACTGGGCATGGCTATCCAGAGAACCACAGAAGACTTGCAACACTGACCATACACGAAAATTGCTAAGCCAGTGTGCCACTGGCGCTGCACTTTACTGTGCGACGCCTTTCCCTTGGGTGTTGTACCGTAGTGTGCAGCGCCTATGTTCTGGGCGTTGCACTGCTGTTTACTCGAAAAACAGAGTTTACAGCAATTTCAATTCACGGGAACATCATAATACTTACAATCACTGGAGCATCACAACAATTTGAACAAACACAAATTTTATGCTGATGAGTTCATAACTTAAGAACAAACACATGGTTCACGAGACATTCATTACAAATGACAAATGGCAGCTTGCCCTAGAAGAAAGTTCACCAACATCTCACATAACCTCACAGGTTCACGACACATTCATTAGAAGATAGTTGACGATGAGTGCACCGAAGCGAAGTCCCTACTGAGTAGAGAGAGGCCATTTCCCCTTCTTTTCACATGCCGAGTCCTCCTCTTGCGCCTCGCGAGCCTTTGAAAGCTTTCTTGCCCTCTCCTCCTCACGAGCAAGTTTCGCTTGGCGCGCCCTCTCCTCCTCTCGTTTCTTCCGCTCCATCCTCTCCTTCTGACGACGCTCTTCCTCCAAGCCTCTTCGAAACGATTCTTCGAACCACCGTTGCCGCCTAAGACAATCTTGGTATTGGTCCTTTTGGACATCTTCTGGCACTTCAAGATCTATCCATGTGAAGTACTTGCATAGAGGAGGCGGTGACTGCATACAAATTTTTTGTTAGTGTTGACACACATTTGAGAGTAACATTTTACTTCTCGAGCTTACCGATGGTTGGTCATAGGCGTTAGTTGGAAGTGCACGATCATAAGCATAGTTCAGGCATACAAAATATCTCCGCCCTTCCGTCCATGATTTCTTTCGGTCGGTGGACACCTTCGCCTTGCAAACATCTCCACACCAACATGGCGGGATGTTGACATCTTTCTCCTTCACCTTGTCCAAAGATGCGTCCTCCCACTTGTTCGGCATGTCTTCTTGGTTAGCACACAGTGGCCTCGTCATGGAACCGGATGAAGCCATGCCTACAAAACTGAGAATTCTTGGTTAACCCTAACCCCCACTTAACAATAACCATAACCCTAACACCAAAATCAAACACACATAACCCTAACCCTACCATAGTATGAAGCCTAATCATACCTAATTAGCAAAGAAACATAACATGATTCAACACATATTTCCAAATCCAAGCCAAAAGTAGGGTTTCCCCAAAGTAGCAAGATTTGATCAAATGTGACAATTCCTATTGATGAAAACGAGGGGATCGGATGAGATTACCTTAAGGGAGGGGTTGGCTTCGATATCCACGAACAATATCTCCGGATCTGAGAAGGATTTGAGAGGGGGAGAGAGGAGGGCAGAGGGGAGGCACTGAGCTTCAGGTTTGTGTGGGGGGTGGGGTGTGTGGGGTGGGGATGGGTGGGAGGGGGGTGGGCGCAGCCTAATAGATATCCAAATGTGCAGCGCCTAAGGGCTAGGCGCTACACATTATAAGTGTGGCGCCTCGCCCATGGGCGCTGCACTGCTGGAGAAGTGCTCTGTTTCTCTCTGGACTGGCATGGCGCCACACTAGACAGTGCAGCGCCCAGCTGTCGGGCGCTGCACTGTCTAGTGTGGTGCCTTGCCCGTAGGCACTGCACTCTAACTTAGCAATTTTTTGGGTGCAAAAGCTACGGGAACTGCTCTGTTGCTCTCTAGACTGGCATGTCCAGGTGTGCAGCGCCCAAGGCCTAGGCGCCACACTAAATAGTGCAGCGCCTCTCCCATGGGTGCTGCACGACTGGACATGCCAGTCCAGAGAGCAATAGAACACTTCGAGTAACTTTCCAGCCCAAAAATCGCTAAGTCAGTGTGTAGCGCCCATGTGTAAGGTGTTGCACTATATTGTGTGACGCTCAGGAGCTGGGCGCTGCATCATCTGTTGTTTTCAAATACCAAGTGATGTTTATGTTTTGTGGTTCACATAGATGGCACATAATCATATCCAAATCACATGTAGTAGTCCAAAACACAGAAAGAAGACATAGCACATAGAGTAGTCCAAATCACATAGTCATACACACATAGCACATTGAGTAGCCCAATCACATAGTCATACACAATGCAACACAAACATTGAGCCAAAACACATAGTCATTTAGGACTCATAGCACATAGTATCACACATTTAGGACTCATAGCAATGTCCCTTCTTCTTCTTCTTCCTCTCTTCTTCTTCTTCTTCCTCCTCCCACCACCAAGGAATCTCACCTTTCCCCTCCGTGTCCTCCACCCCCTTCATTGTTTCCATACCTACGAAAATGGAAATGTAATAGTTAGTCACACAATGCAAAATGACAACACAAACATTGAGCCAAAATAACAAGATCATAGTAAGTCACATACGGCAATGGTCCGTTGAACCAAGTGAACATTCCTCCACTACGGCGGCCGCCAAGGCCAAGATCACCATGGCCTCTACCACCACCACGGCCTAGACCACCACCGCGGCCTCTACCACCACCACGGCCAACACCACCACCACGGCCTAGACCTTGACCAAGGCCAAGACCATCACCACGGCCTCTACCACCACCACCACGGCCAACACCATCACCATGGCCTAGACCTTGACCAAGGCCAAGACCATCACCACGGCCTCTACCACCACCAAGGCCAAGACCATCACCACGGCCTCTACCACCACCACGGCCAAGACCATCACCAAGGCCTCTTCTAAGACCTAGTTGAGTCCCTCTTTGTTGCCTAGTTCCTCGTTGGCTTGTTTGACTTGATTGGTTTGGCAATTGGGCACTTGTTTGACTTGGTTGGCTACTCCTTGGTTGGCCATCATTTGCTTGGCTTGTCCTTCCATCATTTTTCTTTGATCTCTTTCTTGGTTTGGGAAAAGTTCTTATGTTGTGTCCCCCATGACTGCAGTCCCCACAATAGGATTGCTCACGAGGCTCTTGGAATTGGTCGGTGCTGTATTCTCCACCGCCACCAAGGCCCCATCCGTCCATGTCACCTCTAAGACGCTTTGTCTTACGTCTTCCCCGTCTAACGACCTTCAATTATGGGTCCGGCCATAGTTGAACTCCATGATACTCCGGCCATTGTGATTGGTCCAAGTACGACTCAAACCGGGGAGCCCATGTATTCTTTACCGTCATGATTGATAACTCGGACTCCCGCACAGTAAGAGGGTGATTGACGTCAACATTCCTAACATGGGTTGTGTTTAACAAGTGCAAGCATGGAAGATGAAGCAACGATGGCCTCATGCAGCTGCAATCACACCGTGTTAGGGAGACCTTGAACGCGCGGCCTCCGTGTTGGTGGCCATCGTTTGAGGTTCCTCCAGGCTCTTTCACTTCATACTTCCACTCGTTGTCGTCATATAGAACAGCTTCTTGGGAGTCTGCCTTTCGTGATTGAAATTCCAACCATTCTTCACCTTTGGTGGGAAATTATACTTGTGCTTTTCCTTGTTCTCACCAGCAATCTGCTTACTCGTCTCCATTGAGTACTTTAAAAAGTACGCATTCATCTTGTCAAAGGTGTATTGAACTATTGCCGTCACGGGTAATGCACGTACACCCTTGAGCACCTTATTGAAGCATTCTGCCATGTTGCTTGTCATTTGACCGTACCTCCAGCCATCTTCATCGAAAGCACGTGCCCACATATTCCTTTTGACAATGTTCCTATTGAGAAATTCAAGACCACCGGGGTCAAGTTTCTTGTGTCTGAGCAATGCATTGAACAATGTGGCAAACCGCTTGTCGGAGAAAGCGAGACAACAATCTTGAAGATGATCGGCCAACTCCTTGATACCACATGCCCTATAGAAGTTTGCACAAAAGTGCCTCATGCACCATCGATGGTGCAACTTTGTATGTCTGGGAATGTCAACCACAACCATGTTTAGAATTCCTGGATGGTGATCCGATATGACACAAATTTCCCTTTCAGCCGGTAATACCCTTGATCTCAATTGACGCAAGAACCACTCCCAGTTATCATTGTTCTCCACCTCAACCAAAGCGAAAGCCAAAGGCAACACCCGGTTATTGGCATCACTTGTTATTGCAACCAAAAGAGTGCCCTTGTATTGTCCGGTCAAGAACGTGCCATCAATGGCGATGATGGGCCGACAATGCTCAAAAGCCCTCACACATTGCTCAAAGGCCCATAATGCACGGCCAAATACTCGCACGGTCCTCCCGTTGTGAATCAATGTTTGGTGCCCATGAGGCTCGACCACATGAGACATGCCTGGGTTTGTGGCGGCCATAGCTAACAACAACCTAGGGAGTCGGTTGTATGCTTCCTCCCAATTGCCATATAACATCTTGAATGCGGCTTGCTTCGCCTTCCATGCCTTGTCGTACTTGATCTTGTAATGAAAGATGGCTTTCACAATGTCAATGACACTCTTAATGCTCATTGTTGGAAGTGTGGATATTTGGTTGGAAAGCCTGTAAGCGATGAACTCGGACGTGAGTTGTCTGTGTTGTTGGTACACAAGCTCGCCATCTGCATTCTTGTGACGGCACATGTGAGTTGGTAGACAACTCACTATGCGCCAAGTGGGACCTCCTTTCCATGGCCTTGCACGCACAATCCATGGACATCTTGGCACTTCACACTTAATCGTGTAACACACATTGACGTCCGAGTTGGCCACTCTATGTGGACGATAATGCGTAACCGAGTAGTTGTCGAGCCACATCTTCAATTCCAAGAAAGAATCAAACTCACAACCGGGAAATCTCTCGTTCTTGCCATCTTCCAAATCACGGTGAGAACTTGGCCTAGCTCCAAGAGATATGCATTTGCCACCATCCACAACGGCTGCATCCGCGAGACTAAGATCCTTGAACAATGGTGTCTTGTGATCCCGCCTGAATACCTTCTTGAATGCTTGGGCCTCCTTCGGCGTGAACCCCTCCTCATCAACTTCTTCATCGGGACCATCGTCATCCGAGTCTGATGCATATGCACGGGAAAAAGGGATGGATTGGTCCATTGTCTCTTGCACATGATATTGGTCGAGATCACCCACATTGTTGTCATGGAGATCAACTTCGTTGTCATCCTCCTCGTACTCATCATTCTCCTCTTCAAAAGCTTCATTTTGGTTGTTTGGAGTCGGGCTCAATGTTGGCCAATCTTGTTGCGTGAAATGAGGTTCACTCATTTGATCTTGGTTCATGGGTGGGGGAGTGCTAGCAACCAACGGGGAGGGGTTCCGGTTCAAGTCCAAATGCAAAGCAGGCTCAACCTTCTTGGAGGCAAATAACTCAAGAGCCTTGTCTAGAGATTCGGCGACCGTCTCCTTGTATGCAACCCAACGTTGCTCGGTGTTCACACGCATTGTCTTCCAAAGGATGTGCATTCCAAAACCAACATTATGCCTTCCCTCGAACTCAACAACGTCACTTGGGTCCATCCAATTCAAATCCTTCCTCACTTGTTCCAAGAGCTCCGCATAGCTAGGACTACTCTCAAACACCATGTCGAGCTCATCCGGGTCCGGCTCAACATTGCCTTTCAAAAAGGCCTCTTTATCCACATGATGAACATAAACACATGTTCTTCCCATCCCTACAATAGTAAAAAACACACATATATCAAGTAAGTACTTAACCAAGTATTTGCACAAAATACATAAGCCCTAACATAGATATGAAACAACAACCCTAACCCCCACTTAACAATAACAACAACCCTGACAATAGCATAACCCTAACCCCAACATAAAAACACACATAACCCTAACGCTAGCATAGTATGTAACCTAACCCTACCAAATTAGCAAAGAAACATAACATGTTTG
The DNA here is from genome assembly GCF_002162155.2 of Triticum dicoccoides. Classification (NCBI taxonomy): domain Eukaryota; kingdom Viridiplantae; phylum Streptophyta; class Magnoliopsida; order Poales; family Poaceae; genus Triticum; species Triticum dicoccoides. Next base: position 546,746,555 of record NC_041380.1, on the reverse strand, counting down.
AAGACAAATTTCCAAATCCAAGCCAAAACTAGGGTTTCCCCAAACTAGCCAGATTTGAGCAAATGTGACAATTCCTATGGATGATAACAAGGGGATCGGAGGAGATTACCTTAAGGGGGGGTGGCTTCGAAATCCACGGCCAAGTACTCTAGATTTGCAAGATTTGAGAAGGATTTGAGAGGAGGAGAGGGGGGAAAGGGGAGAGAGAGGGGCCCTTTGCTTCAGCTTGTGGGTGGGGTGGGGGTGTGTCGGGTGGGGTGAGGGGGTGGGGCCAGCCAAAGTGGCAAACAGACAGTGCAGTGCCTAAGGGCAAGGTGCTGCACATTACAAGTGTGGCGCCCAAGAGATAGGCGCTGCACTGCTGTCTGTGGGGCCGCGCCTGGGCCCGGGCTGCCACGTTGGCTAAATATGCGACGCCTTAGACAAAGGCGCTGCATAGTAGGGTGCGGCGCCTTGCTGTCGGGCGCCACTCGAAAGGGTCAGCAGCGTGAATTTTTTTTAAAGCAGTTCAAATTTTGAATTGTTTTTGTCCACAGGTCAAATATGTGTTTTCTGCCCATGAACACAGATCCTAGGACACACTAGCAGTAGCAGAAGAAAATTATCCTAGGACACACAATATACGAAACAAGAATAGATCGGTCCGATTGGATTCGATTGGGATCGCATCCAATCGGATCTACTCGAATCCTATCTAATCCTGTCGAATCCACTAACTACTAGCACATGCCTAAGAAATAAAACCCCTAATCTACATCTACGAGCAAGCATTTAGGGGGTTTGACTCACCGGAACACGCGCAGTCGCAGCGAACCGAGGCCGGGGTGAAAACCCCGAAGGGAAGGAGAGAGGTGGCGGAGCAGAGGAGGGGCCGTCCCTGGCGACAGCCTGCGGCATCGGCCCTGTGCTCATCGCCACGCCGGAGGTCGAGGAGGACGGCCCATCGATAGGAGAAAACTCTTGGATGAGGGTCAAGAAAACCCCCTGCCCAATGGGGTCCCAACAAGCGGCAGCTCCCTCGACGGCGCCGGCGCCGAGCCCTGGACCATGAGGTCCGGAATCGGCGGCGGAGCAGGAACAGCCGGCACCGCATTGGCCGGTGCTGGTGGTGGCCGGCAGCAGATGGGGGACGGCGCTCGCTGCGCCGACGCTAGGTCCCGGCCCGAGTTCTGGAGCCCGGACAGCCAGCGCTCCTGGATGCTGGCGATGCACTGGTCGACGGGGGTCAGAGGACGGCGCGGCGATGGACGAGGCGGAGCCATCGGAGGAGAGGAGAGGGAGGGGCGGTGAGGGAGAGAGGGAGCGGTGGGAACAGTGCGACTGGGGCGGTGAGAAGAGAGTGGGGGCGAGTTATGAGACGTCCCCTCCGTCTCCCGCGCTGCCCGAGGCGTGCAACTACCTCGCACGCATGGCCGCGCCCAGCCAGGCTCGCGAGAAACTGCCGACGCCGGGCCAAGCTGCGGGCTGCTTTAAGGTCCGTGCGGGCCACAAACCGCATGCAACCCAGGCAACCAAACAGGCCGCGCACATCCCGCGCGGGCCTGGTTGGGCTGCATACGAGCAACCAAACACGCCCACAGTGAACATTCGCATAATTTTTGAACAGTTTCTAATATACTATGAACATTTTTATAATGCATGATGGACATTTTATAGTATGTTGTGAACATTTTCTTAATATATGATGAAAAAAGTTGTAAGACACAATGAACTTTTTATATTACATGAAAATAAAAAAATTGGAAAACAAAATAAAAGAAACAGAAACAGAAAAATAAGAAAAGAAAAAACCAGAAAAATGAAGAAAGAATGACGTGACTGTGGGCCGGCCCAAAATGGCGTGCCTCCGGACAATCCACCCCAAGCCAAGGCCTTTACAGGAAGAACCGAGGAGCGTCCCTAACTTCTAAGACCGGTTCAGGGGCTACTAATGGTGTACTCACCGCGTCGTCTCCCGACCAGTGTGCCGGGCAAAGGAGCTCCCAGGCGATTCACTAATAGGCCACACCCAAACGACCCACGGCGTACACAAGATGGATTCCCCAAGGCTTGGCGCGCGCACTCCAAGATCAAAAGTCATCTACACCACGATCTACCAAATACGTAGCTGACATATCTGTAACCCTAGACCCCTTGGTGCCTATATAAACCAGGGGTAGGGCGCATAGAGGACACATAAAATCTCGTGGTAGAAACACATGTACTTTGTATTTCACCCCAGTCACTACAACTAAAGCAGGAATGTAGAGTATTATCTCTTCGAAAGAGCCTGAACCTGGGTTAAAAAAACCTTGCATCTCTTGCTACCATCGTACTTAGGCTAGAGATCGGGACCCCTTATCCGAGATTCACCGAAATTGACTCCGACAAGAGGTACCCCAGCCGCACCAGAGATCAGACCTCAAGTTTTGGTGTCTCATTAATGCGAATTGTCTTCCTGTGAGAGGAGGTGTTCCCATCTATACCGAGGTGCCCGTGGTGGCTTCATGAGTCTTCAAGCTCTACAACTTCAACTCGATATTCAATAGACATTTTTTTGTTTCCGTCTACAACGTTGCATGGTGCACTCTAGCAGGGAGTGACGCCATGACTCATCTTCCCCGCAAACTGCACAACTACTTATCGTGGCCATATTCCTCTCAAGTAGAACATCCCCTGCTGGAAGAGAACTTTTCGCAAAGAAACATACGAACTTACATCTCAAAAAAGAAATAGAACACATGCAAACTTTTGGCTGAAACTATACTTCATAATTTTGACCAATGTTTCTCCTCTCTGTGGCGGAACCTGTACACACATACGTACCCACCCGGGGGCAGTGCTTTGTTTCACGTCGTCTTAGACAAGAACACCTGTGTGGCTGTGTAACGCCCGCGTGCGTCAAAAGGAGGGAACTTCCCACGGGCGCACGCGCTTGGCCGGCCCACTCTCCCTGTGAGCGATATTTTATTTCATTTTCTCTCCGTTTTTAGTTGGTTTGAGTGTCGCATCGGGTTTACTGTAATGGCCCATACTGTAGCATCCAGTTTACTATATCGGGCGGTTTTTTGTTCGGTTTTTATTTTAAAAATACACATTGAACATTTTCTTAATATCCGATGGAAATTTTCTTGATATACAATGAACATTGTAAAAATACACGATGAATCTTTTTTATATACGATGAACATTGTTGAAAAAACGTGATTATATACATTGAACAATTTTCGAATACGCATTGTACATATTGTAATATACGTTGAACAAATTTTTAATACATTGAACATTTGTGTAATATATGTTGAACAAATTTCAAAACACACAGTGAACATTTGCATAATTTTTGAACAATTTCTAATATACGGTAAACTTTTTTATAATGCATGATGGACATTTTTTAGTATACTGTGAACATTTTCTTAATATATGACGAAAAAATTGTAATATGCAATGAATTTCTTATAATACACACAAAATAAATAAAATGGAAAAGAAAGTAAAAGAAATAGAAACAGAAAAATAAGAAAAGAAAAGACCAGAAAAAGGAAAAAAGAGCGAAGTGACCGTGGGCCGGCCCAAACTGGGTTGTCTGGACTCCACGCTTCAGCGAAGCCACGCCCTTCTTGATGCTGACAACATCGTTCCTCCAGTCTAATTGCAGCCTCATTACCGAAGTCTTCGGAGTATTTCTTTGAGCAGAGATTGATACCGCGAAGAAGGTGTTTACAAAAAGTTTCATTGTGATTCTTAGTCATAGGAATTATTTTATCTTTTTTTGGATCTTACGTCCAAAGCAGTGTACCTGTAATTGTTATCGGTATCAATAGTTACAGGTATTTTTTTAAAGCAATACATTTCTGAAATATGGTACTACCATTTAAATTAAAAATATATCATTGCGTGTTCAAGAAATGTTCATGCGGTGTTAAAAAAATTCTCCTGTGTATTTTAAAAAATATGGATATCATTCAAAAACAACGTTCACACATTTCATAAAAAAATCATGCATTTTTTAAATGTTATACAATGTAAAAAACATGTTTTCACAATTCCAAAAAATATCATTCACGTGATATTTTAAAAAATGTTGATGTGTTTCAAAAATATATCATGAAATTTTAGAAAAACACAATGTATTTGAAAAATATTTAGCACGTATCTATTTTCTTTTCAAAACATGTGTTTGGAAACAAATTCATCATATACTATATTTAAGAAATGATCAAAATTTCCGCGCACAGCCGTCGCAACCGTTTTTGCCAGCGCTAAACGCGTTCTCCAGTCCACTCCACCAGGCCGAGGCCTTTTCGGAAAAGCAGACCGAACTGGACTGGGCCGATGGGCTACCCAGCGTGGATCTTCTTATAGTACTACTACAAGTCTTCCTCTTCCTTTAGATAAGACAACTAACCCTCAAAAAAAAGATAAAAAAAGAGGAAAGAAAAGGCAACAGAGAAATCCATCTAGGTGTCGGCGGCGGAGGCGGTTTGATCTCACCGCCGGCGATCTCCTCCTTCCTCACCACCCGCCCTCTCCATATCTCGCTCCAGTTACAGTACAGGTACCGCCGTCCTTGTGATTTACCCGGTGGGGATCCGCCACCCCCAAAGGGGTTTCGCTTATTCCTGCTGTTAATTATATCTGATCTGAAGCAGGAGTGGTCGATCGGTCGGTGGCCATGTCGTCCGCCAACGCAACCTGTTGTGTTTCTGGAGAATTTTGGATGTACGTATGCAGACAGTACTTTTTTGTGTGTGTGGATTCATATATGCAACTTTGGGGATATCGTACTTCACATTTGATCTAGTATGAAGGAATCAATAATATTTGAAGAACTTAAGATGCAATCAAGAGCTTGATGAAACATATGACATAAGGTGAATGCCAATAGATTAGTATCCATACAGTGATTTTTTTTTCTTAGACCAAACAAAATAAGCCTTAGATTTTACATCATAATTCCTCTATGTCCATGCATGCAGTGACGGCTCTGCCAGACTGCAGATAGGGGATGGTCCCGTTCCTAGACCATCATCGATTACTCTCAAGGAGTTTGGTGATCTGTGGGTAGCTGACGCCAAACGTCAGTTCAGTCTCAGGCCCAAGTCGCCGTCCCCTGATGAGCAGCTGAAACGCAGACAGGAGCGTAAGCGCAAGGGCTTGGTCATAGCGCTCAACACGTATGCCAAGCGAAACAACATTCAGGTATGCCAAAATAAATCATAATCAAATATATTATGTTTGCTTGCGTTTTTTGCTTAACGACCCGTATTAAGGTGTGTTTGAGTTATTATGGAACTAAACTGCTGTTGTAGTTCATTATTTTTACTACTCATGGTTGGCTAGAACATCCATGCAAGTCATGCGATTTACTGCTGACCGGTCTGTTATACTCACATGTGTCGACCGCTTCTATTTCAGCTCTCTGAGTTGGAATTTGTGGAAGAGAAAGAGAGGAATCAAGTCGATGGATGCGCAGCACTATATGTGCACTCCAACTTTCTGGTGAAAGGTTCAGATGGCAAACATACTATGTTCTTTGCTGAGATGCGACCTGACTGCACACAGGAAGAGGATGTTGTTCTCTGCACACCTTTGGAAGAAAACAATTATGGTAAGTTGGTAACTATATACTTGGTGGAATCTCCATGATTTTCCGTTAGTCATATCATGTGCTAATGTATACATATATTTTTCCACGCATCAACAAGGTCATTGTTTTGGGTGCGATGATCGAGCAAAGGAGCTTAGGCATCCCTCGGGCGGTGGCTACTTGGGTGGACATAATGAGATGATTTTTCACTTGGAGGAGCTGGACAGTGATGATGACTGTTTTATGTGATGAGAGGAATCTATCCACCAACTAATCTGTTTGGTCTTGGTCTACTATATGCTGAAGGTCTATGACAAGCAAGTTCCTTTTAGAGAAGTGCCGTTGTAGCAACAGGTGATGCATGTGACATGTTATTGTAATATGTATCTTTAATATTAACTAAAATTATGCTCGAATCGGCGTAATAAATTATTGTAACTGAATGAGTATAGGATGATGTGTCCTAAGAAACTCCTGATTTGCGTATTTTAAACCTGGACTGGGAGTCGCAGTATTTCAGATTTTACTTGATGCGAGATATTCTCCTTACTTGGTGTGAAAAGGGAGAGAATATTCAGAAAAGGGAAACGTTTGGGAACGGCGCACCGACCGAGCGTTCGGCCGGTCACGCGTCCACACACGCGCCACGCGGTCAAAGAGCCCGCACGCATACATCCCTCCTATCCTTCTCCTTCCTTTTTTTCTCTTCTTTGCCGCTCATTCACCTTGCTCCTTCTTTGCTTCCTTCTCAGGCCCTGCCGCCATGGTTTACCATCACTGCCTGTAGGCCTCCCAGGGTGCCACGACCATGGGAATCAGCCGATCTGGCGGCCCTCGGCCAGATTTGCTTGGATCCGCCTCACCGGAGCTCTGCCTTGCCGGACCCAGCCACGCCGGAGCTGCAACCTATCATGCCGGAGCTGCAACCATTGAAGCTTTTTCCATAGCCGCTTGTAGCTCTCATCACGTAGCTCTCACTAATACTCGTTTTTTGACAGCTTCATGGTGGAAGCTTTTTTTCATACCGATTGAAGCTTTTTTCCACACCGGATGAAGCTTTTCTGCCATGGCTAAAACTTTTTCCCATTCAGATCGAAACATTTTTTTCACACCGGTTGAATCTTCTCTTGATGCCGCTTGAAGCTTTTTTTTCCATGTTTGAAGCTTTTTTCCACACCGGATGAAGCTTTTATGCCATGGCTGAAGCTTTTTCCCATTCCGATCGAAACATTTTTTTTCACACCGGTTGAATCTTTTCTTGATGCCGCTTGAAGCTTTTTTTCCATGTTTGAAGCTTTTCTGCCATGGCTGAAGCTTTTTCCCATTCCGATCGAAACATTTTTTTCACACCGGTTTAATCTTTTCTTGATGCCGCTTGAAGCTTTTTTCCATGTTTGAAGCTTTTTCTTCTACGCCGGTTGTAGCTTTTTTCATGGTTGAAGCTTTCTCTGAATCCGTCGGTCGCAGGGGGTTGGGTGCTCGTCGGTCGAAGCGCCGGGACTGGACGGTTCCAGCATCCCCGGACGCAGCCGGGTCGCACGGCTTCGGGAGCTTGAGGACCATACCATGGCCTGCCCTAGGAGCCATGGCGGGTCTGCGATGGCGGCGAGCCTGTGTGTGCGGCGGCGCTCTCATCTCCGGCGAGGGGAATACGGCGAGGGTCGCCGGCGCTCGCCGCAGCTTTTCTCTCCCCGACGCCCGGTAGTCGCTCCCTTTTTCCGATTGATGATGCAGGAGAAGAAGGCAGACAGGAGGAAGAAGGAGGGGATGATGCGGGAGAGGAGCGCTGAATCGTGCGACCCGAGGCGCACGCATCGTGGGGCTGCGGTGCGATGGCCCAAATTTGGGCCGGTGCCCCGGCGCCTAGCAGTGGCCATCGGAAAATGCCAATGAAGGCCGAGCTCCAGGGAGCTCGGTATTTAAAAAAAAATGAAAAGTCATATTTTCAAGTTTCAAAACAATTCGAAAAGAATTCCATGGAAACATCTTTTTTCACTGGCTTGTGAAAATCATTTGATTTTTTTGTATTTTGTAGGCTGTACAAAAAAGAAAAATTCGGCCAAACAAAAGAAATTGGCCCATCCTAAAAATACGTTTTGGCTTTTTTCTGTACGCCATGTGTGGAAGTATATGGTTATGAATTTTCACACATACGTAATTCCACGTAATACACATGTGTGATTGTTCACAAAAAAATTCACACTGTATTATCAAGTCGGTAGTGATTAGCGCTTCAAAACAAAGGGTGTGGATTAATGCTACTACATCTTTGTAAGTTGCAACGGTCTTTCGCCTCTTTCGTTGTAATTTATGTCTTATATTGTCCAATGCGAACATCTATTTGTAAGTTTACTAATTTTATTTAAAAGGAGGATACAGAGGAGTTTGAGCTACAGGTTTTCTTTTTAGCAAAGTTTGAGCAACAAGTGATTGTTCTTACTTGATTATACGAATAAGCAGCAGACATTAATCTCACGGAAACAGAACGATTATATATCTAACAGCGCAAAATAAATCCTTACATATACAAGCTAATTTCTTCTTTAACTAAAAAATCCTACTGCCAGCCAAGCCTGCTAGTCTGTTGGACGCTCCATAAAATTCAACACAATAATGGGAATCACCAGCTAGAATGTACAGAAAAATGAAAGACAAGGCATTGCTAAATTCAACTGACTGACATAAGTTCTGCAGCTCTCTGCAATTAAGCAGACATTACAGTGAGGCTCCAACTCTGCTATAAGATACTCCTATTGCTCTCCATCAGTACATCTGACATTACAGTGAGGCTCCAAATCTGTGATAACTGAAACATCTACAACCACATGTATGAGGGCTGTCAAGAACTCCTGTCAGATGGCTGCTTTACAAAAAGCGTGGGTATTCTATATCAGTGTCACTTTTAACATGAGCACCATCCTGCAGTACTCGATAACCTAAACACTAGCACTCGATAACTTTTTACCGTACGAATTTTGAAAGATATAGTATGACAGCCCATCACTTGTCCTGCCGTAACCAACAATCACCACGCAATGGGAACAGACCTGCCCTGCAGGATTTGTTTCGAATGTTGCCCCCTTAGGAATGTCGTAGATATCATTGGGAGTGTTGGGTTTCTCAAATTCCTTTATGCGATATCTTTGGAAACTCTGCAATAGAACAACCATTATAGGTCATGCACTGTTCAAGACAATGTTGGGTGTACAAATAACATGTATCAATAACTACTTCAGACGAAACAAAAAACTGTTCAGAGCATGTTGGGTTGTACAAATGACATGTATCAATAACAACTCAAGACAAAAAGAAAACTAGTTCAGAGGATGTTGGGTATACAAATGACATGTACTCCCTCCGTCCCAAAATAAGTGTTACAGATTTAGTACAAAAGTTTTGTACTAATCAGCGACACTTATTTTGGGACGGAGGTACAATCAATAACTACTAGGCAAAAAGAAAACTAGTTCAGAGTCTGTTGAGTGCACAAAATATCAGAAAACATACATGAAAGTTCACTTTTGCACTGTTATAGGCTTCTTCAGTTATGACACCCTGAGCTACCATCCTTTCGAGACAGTAATCAAGCGTGTTGAAACCTTTTATTCGATTTGTTGCACAAAATGAAGTGACTAAATCTTGAAGATGATCCAGCGAGAGATTCAGAACGAACTCCTTTGACAGATAAGTTTCACTACCAATCCTCACAACCGCATTCTTCCTCTTGTAAAGGGATTCAGTACATGACATCGTTGAACCATATGCACATTGCCCTGTGAATGTCAACTTCAGCGCTAATAATCAAACAGTGAAAATAAAAAGGACAGTCTAGACATGTACCTCTTTCCTGATCCCTAAGTGACGGCATAATGCTCCTGCCATTGATTGATCTAAACCTCCAGCTGAAGTCAAAGTCGACTTCTTCTGCTTTTTTGTACACTGTCATATTAAACAGATTCATTGAAATTCAAGAGAAGCTCGCACAAGTAAAGAGTGACTTCCTAAATGATACTGATGTGCTTCAAAACCAATGTAGTAAATGTGAAAGGAAACTTACTGTAAACTTCTGACTTGGCTCCTTGCGCATCCTGAAAATATGTCCATTTAAATTATTAGTCCAGTAATTATATAATTAGCTAAAGTACTAAGTCCAATGTAAATCAGAAATACAGTATGACTACAGAAGGCTATTTCGACTCTCATTTAAGCTACTGTATTTCAAAAGAAAAAAAATGTTTGGTCCTTACTGATACTGTCAGTAAGTTAATACATTGAATAAAGCTATGCAGCATAATTAGCTTCTAGAGATGTAGCGGAAATGGCTGGGCTTGGATCGTAGTTAAGAAAACATACTATGGGGGAGGCGATCCTCCATCTTATCACATCTAGCTTACGGACATGATTGTTAGTTTGGAGGGCATCTATACAAAACGTAGCAGTTGTGGACCGCCAACGGTAACCTCCACTGACCAAGAGATGCATGATAAACTAGAATGTGAGTGCCAGCACAAATCATATAGCCAATCAATGAGAAATTTATTGCGGTTATCTACACCTCAGGGTAACTCACACATTGAGGAAGTGAGTGCAACAAAAAGAAGAAAATTTTGAGATTATCATAACCACATTAACCATTGTGCCCCAAACTAAATGATGTTAGTGTATTCATTTATTTTGTTCAGATAACCTCGAATAATCAAGTTTAAGTTGGTCTTTTCAAATTGAAATGACTGGCATATACTCCCTCCGTTTCTAAATATAAGACTTTTTAGAGATTTCAGTACGGGCTACATACAGATGTATATAGACGTATTTTAGAGTGTAGATTCACTCATTTTTCTCCATATGTAGTCTGTAGTTGTCTCTAATGCATAACCCCAAAACGATAGTGGTAAATCGGTAAGAGACATCATAGATCGCACCATATCTAATAAAGTGCGGTTACGACGTACGGACACACCATTACGCTGTGGTGTTCCGGGTGGCGTGAGTTTGTGAAACTATTCCGCATTGTTTCAAATGAAGATCAAACTCGTAACTCAAATATTCACCTCCACGATCAGATCGTAGAAACTTTATTTTCTTGTTACGATGATTTTCCACTTCACTCTGAAATTCTTTGAACTTTTCAAATGTTTCAGACTTATTTCATACATATACTCATATCTGCTCAAATCATCTGTGAAGGTTAGAAAATAACGATACCCGCCGCGAGCATCAACACTCATCGAACCGCATACATCAGTATGTATTATTTTCAATAAGTCTGTTGCCCGCTCCATTGTTCCCGAGAACGGAGTCTTAGTCATTTTGCCCATGAGGCATGGTTCGCAAGCATCAAGTGATTTCAAAAGCCCATTAGCACGGAGTTTCTTCATGCGCTTTACACCAATATGACCTAAACGACGGTGCCACAAATATGTTGCACTATCATTATCAACTTTGCATCTTTTGGCATCAATATTATGAATATGTGTATCATTACAATCAAGATTTAATAAATCATTTATATTAAGTGTATGACCATACAAGGTTTTATTCATGTAAACAGAACAACAATTATTCTTTGACTTAAATGAATAACCGTATTGCAATAAACATGATCCAATCATATTCATGCTCAACGCAAACACCAAATAACATTTATTTTGGTTCAACACTAATCTCGAGGATAGAGGGAGTGTGCGCTGGTGATCTTATCAACCCTTGAATCATTTCCAACGCACATCATCATTTCGTCCATAACTAGTCTGTGTTCATTCTGCAACTCCTGTTTTAGTTACTACTCTTAGCAACTAAACCAATATCAAATACTAAGGGGTTGCTATAAACACTAATAAAGTACACATCAATAACATGTATATCAAATATACTTTTGTTCACTTTGTCATTCTTCTTATCCGCCAAGTATCTAGGGCAGTTCCACTTCTAGCGATCATTACCTTTGCAGTAGAAGCACTCAGTTCCAGGCTTGGGTCTAGCTTTGGGCTTCTTCATGGGAGCAGCAACTTGCTTGCTATTCTTCTTTGAAGTTCCTTTTTCTTCCCCTTTGCCCTTTTCTTGAAACTAGTGGTCTTTTTAACCATCAACACTTGATGATATTTCTTTATTTCTACCTTCGTCGATTTGAGCATCGCGAAGAGCTTGGGAATTACTTTCGTCATCCCTTGCATATTATAGTTCATCACTAAGTTCTAGTAACTTGGTGATACTGACTAGAGAACTTTGTCAATTACTATCTTATCTGAAAGATTAACTCACACTTGATTCAAGCAATTGTAGTACCCAGACAATCTCAGCACATGCTCATTGGTTGAGCTATTCTCCTCCATCTTGTAGTCAAAGTACTGTCAGAGGTCTCATACCCCTCGACACGGGCATGAGTATGAAATATCAATTTCAACTCTTAGAACATCTTATATGCTCTGTGGCGTTCAAAACATTTTTGAAGTCCCAGTTCTAAGCCGTAAAGTATGGTACACTAAACTATTAAGTAGTCATCATACCGAGCTTTGTCAAACTTCCATAACATGTGCATCTGCTCCTACAATAGGTTTGTCACTTAGCGATGCATCAAGGACATAATTCTTCTGTGCAGCAATGAGGATAATCCTCAGATCACGGACCAAGTCAGCATCATTGCTACTATCATCTTCAACTTATTTTCTCTAGGAACATATCAAAAATAAACTGGAAGCTACATCGCAAGCTATTGATCTACAACATAGATATGCAAATACTGTCAGGACTAAGTTCATGATAAATTAAAGTTTAATTAATCATATTACTTAAGAACTCCCACTTAGATAGACATCTCTCTAATCATCTAAGTGATCACGTGATCCATATCAACTAAACCATGTCCGATCATCACGTGAGATGGAGTAGTTTTCAATGGTGAACATCACTATGTTGATCATATCTACTATATGATTCACGCTCGACCTTTCGGTCTCAGTGTTCTGAGGTCATATCTGCATATGCTAGGCTCGTCAAGTTTAACCCGAGTACTTTGCGTGTGCAAAACTGGCTTGCACCCGTTGTACGTGAACGTAGAGCTTATCACACCCGATCATCACATGGTGTCTCGGCACGATGAACTGTAGCAACGGTGCATACTCAGGGAGAACACTTGTACCTTGAAATTTAGTGAGAGATCATCTTATAATGCTACCGCCGTACTAAGCAAAATAAGATGCATAAAGGATAAATATCACATGCAATCATTATAAGTGATATGATATGGCCATCGTCATCTTGTGCCTTTGATCTCCATCTCCAAAGCACCATCATGATCACCATCGTCACCGGCTTGACACCTTGATCTCCATCGAAGCATCGTTGTCGTCTCACCAACTATTGCTTCTACGACTATCGCTACCGCATAGTGATAAAGTAAAGCAATTACATGGCGATTGCATTTCATACAATAAAGCGACAACCATATGGCTCCTGCCAGTTGCCGACAACTGTGTTACAGAACATGATCATCTCACAATCACGTCTTGATCATATCACATCACAACATGCCCTGCAAAAATAAGTTAGACGTCATTTACTTTGTTGTTGCAAGTTTTACGTGGCTGCTACGGGCTTAGCAAGAACCGTTCTTACCTACGCATCAAAACCACAACGATTTTTTGTCAAGTTTGTTGTTTTAACCTTCAACAAGGACCGGGCGTAGTCACACTCGATTCGACTAAAGTTGGAGAAATAAACACCCACTAGCCTGAAGGAAATATGCCCTAGAGGCAATAATAAAGTTGTTATTTATATTTCCTTATATCATGATAAATGTTTATTATTCATGCTAGAATTGTATTAACCGGAAACTTAGTACATGTGTGAATACATGGACAAACAGAGTGTCACTAGTTTGCCTCTACTTAACTAGCTCGTTCAATCAATGATGGTTATGTTTCCTAACCATGGACATGGGTTGTCATTTGATTAACGGGATCACATCATTAGAGAATGATGTGATTGACTTGACCCATCCGTTAGCTTAGCACGATGATCGTTTAGTTTGTTGCTATTGCTTTCTCCATAACTATACATGTTCCTTTGACTATGTGATCATGCAACTCCCGATTACCGGAGGAACACTTTGTGTGCTACCAAACGTCACAACGTAACTGGGTGATTATAAAAGGTGCTCTACATGTGTCTCCGTTGGTGTTTGTTGAGTTGGCATGGGTCAAGATTAGGATTTGTCACTCCGATTGTCGGAGAGGTATCTCTAGGCCCTCTCGGTAATGTACATCACAATAAGCCTTGCAAGCAATGTAGCTAATGAGTTAGTTACTGGATGTAGCATTACGGAACGAGTAAAGAGACTTTCCGGTAACGATATTGAACTAAGTATTGAGATACCGACGATCGAATCTCGGGCAAGTAACATACCGATGACAAAGGGAACAACGTATGTTGTTATGCGGTTTGACCGATAAAGATCGTCATAGAATATGTAGGAACCAATATGAGCATCCAGGTTCCGCTATTGGTTATTGACCGAAGATGAGTCTCGGTCATGTCTACATAGTTCTCGAACCTGTAGGGTCCGCACGCTTAACGTTCGGTGACAATCGGTATTATGAGTTTATGTGTTTTTATATACCGAAGGTAGTTCGGAGTTCCGGATGTGATCACGGACATGACGAGGAATCTCGAAATGGTCGAGACATAAATATCGATATATTGGACGGCTATATTCGGACACCGGAAGTGTTCCGGGTGATTTTGAAGAAAATCGGAGTGCCGAAGGGGTTACCGGAACCCCCGGGGGGAGTATTGGGCCTTAGTGGGCCTTAGAGGAGAGAGAGGGAGCAGCCCAGGAGGTGGCGCCCCCCTCCCCCCCCCCAAGGGGAGTCCGAATAGGACTTGGGGAGGGGGGCACGCCCCCTCTTTCCCTCTCCCTCTCCCTCTCTTTCCTTCCCTCTTCCTCCTTCCTAGTAGGACTAGAAAAGGATGAATCCTGCTCCTACTAGGAGGAGGATTCCTCCTCTCCTTGGGTGCCACTAGGGTCGGCCGGCCTCCCCCCTTGCTCCTTTATATACGGAGGCAGGGGGCACCCTAGAACACACAAGTTGATTGTTCCAAGACGTGTGCGGTGCCCCCCTCTACCATAATCCACCTCGGTCATATCGTAGCGGTGCTTAGACGAAGCCATGTTTCGGTAGCAACATCATAACCGTCATCACGCCGTCGTGCTGACGAAGCTCTCCCTTGAAGCTCTACTGGATCGTGAGTTCGCGGGATGTTACCGTGCCGAACATGTGTAGATCGCGGAGGTGTCGTACCTTCGGTGCTAGGATCGGTCGACCGTGAAGACGTACAACTACATCAACCGCGTTGTCATAACGCTTCCGCTTACGGTCTACGAGGGTACGTAGACAACACTCTTCCCTCTCATTGTTATGCATCACCATGATGTTGTGTGTGCGTAGGAAATTTTTTGAAATTACTACGTTCCCCAACATAGCCACCTGTGTGCGAAGCACGTCGGTAGAACTAGTCTCGCGTAAGCGTACGCGTAATGTCGATCTGAACCACTTCATCCAACAATACCGCCGAATCAAAGTATGACATGTTGGTAAGCAGTATGACTATTATCGCCCACAACTCTTTGTGTTCTACTCATGCATATAACATCTACGCATAGACCTTCCTCGGATGCCACTGTTAGGGAACGCAGTATTTCAAAAAATTTACCTACGATCACGCAAGATCTATCTAGGAGATGCATAGCAACGAGCGGGGAGAGTGTGTCCACGTACCCTCGTAGACCGAAAGCGGAAGAGTTTAGTAACACGGTTGATGTAGTCGAGCATCTTCGCGATCCAACCGATCCAAGCACCGAAGTACGGCACCTCCGCGTTCAGCACACGTTCAGCTCGATGACGTCCCTCGAGCTCTTGATCCAGTTGAGGACGAGGGAGAGTTCCGTCAGCACGATGGCATGGCGACGGTGATGATGATGTTACCGGTGCAGGGCTTCACCTAAGCACTACGACGATATGACCAAAATGTGTAACCGTGGAGGGGGGCACCGCACACGGCTAAGAGAATACTTGGTGTGTTCTAGCAGTGCCCCCCCC
>NC_041380.1:546723618-546730585 GCF_002162155.2 Triticum dicoccoides | reverse complement strand
GTGGGAGGGGGGAGCAGCAGGAGGCGCACCCCAAGTAGGAGGAATCCTACTTGGGGCCTAATCCTATTCGGCATCCCCCTTTCCATGTCTTCCGGAGGGAGAAGGAAAGAGGAGGGGGAGAAGGAAAGGGAAGGCCGAATTGCCCCCGCTACTTCCTCTCCTCTCCCTTTTCCTTTCCCCACCTTATTCGGCCATGTATGGGGCGCACCAGCCCACTAGGGGCTGGTCTGTCCCTTGCTAGGCCCAATAAGGCCCATATCTTGGCCGAGGGTGCCCGGAACCCCTTTCCGGTGACCCGATACGTACCCGATACCCCCAGAACACTTCCCGTGTCCAAATACTCGTCCTATATATGAATCTTTACCTCTCGACCATTTCGAGACTCCTCGTCATGTCCATGATCTCATTCGGGACTCCAAACAACATTCGGTCATCAAATCACATAACTCATACAATATAAAATCGTCATCGAATGTTAAGCGTGCGGACCCTACGGGCTCGAGAACTATGTAGACATGACCGAGACACCTCTCCAGTGACTAACCAATAGCAGAACATGGATGCACATATTGGCTCCCACATATTCTACGAAGATCTTTGTCGGTCAAACCGCATAACAATATATGTTATTCCCTTTGTCATCGGTATGTTAGTTGCCCGAGATTCGATCGTCGGTATCCTCATACCTAGTTCAATCTCGTTACCGACAAGTCTCTTTACTCGTTCTGTAATGCATCATCCCGTGACTAACTCATTAGTCACATTGCTTGCAAGGCTCATAGTGACGTGCATTACCGAGAGGGCCTAGAGATATCTCTCCGATACACGGAGTGACAAATCCTAATCTCGATCTATGCCAACTCAACAAACACCATCGGAGACACCTGTAGAGCATCTTTATAATCACCCAGTTACGTTGTGACGTTTGATAGCACACAAGGTGTTCCTTCGATATTCAGGAGTTGCATAATCTCATAGTCAGAGGAATATGTATAAGTCATGAAGAAAGCAATAGCAATAAAACTGAACGATCAATATGCTAAGCTAACGGATGGGTCTTGCCCATCACATCATTCTCCCAATGATGTGATCCCGTTCATCAAATGACAACACATGTCTATGGTTTAGGAAAGTTAACCATCTTTGAATAACGAGCTAGTCAAGTAGAGGCATACTAGGGACATTCTATTTTGTCTATGTATTCACACATGTACTAAGTTTCCGGTTAATACAATTCTAGCATGAATAATAAACATTTTTAATGATATAAGAAAATATAAATAACAACTTTATTATTGCCTCTAGGGCATATTTCATTCAAGATGAACAGATTGCATATTCAGATTGTTGTATTTTTTCGAGTAATTTTCATATATAAATTATTTTCATCTAACTTACGGATTAATTTATATGATTTTTCAAAGATTTAAACATATTCTGGAATTTCCTGAAATATTATTAATTTGAAGTTTATTCAGTAATTGATATGTGTACCCAGAATTGTACCCAACTGACCAGCAGAGAGGCTGACCAGTGGGCCCAGTTGACTGGGTCAACTGCCCAGTTAGTAGAGGCTGACTCGAGGAGCCTCTGCTGCGTCAGCAGGTGCAGTCAACATGACCGTTTGACTGGTCAATACTGACCAGTGGCTCCTTGTGTAAGTGATACATATTTTAACAGTGGGTTTAATTAGTTAAATTAAAATATTGTCTCGGGTTAAATTAGTGTCCTTGGGCCCACAGATCAGTGAGCGGTTAGGGGAGTGCTTCCAGTTCACCGGTAATTAATTTGATGAGAGAGAACAAGCGTCTCACAGGGCACTAGCGTTGGACGCCTAGGCGCTTACCCAGACGCTAAACATTGTTTTGTTTTATTTTATTCTATTCCCTAAGCATCTACGCAAGCGCCCGCGCATTGGAGATGCCCTAAGACTCAAAACCTCGCAGCTCTAGTGGATCAAGTATTTTCACCATGCCTGGTATCTTCGCGGCTGATGACACGGTTGGCAGTTTCCTCAAAAGTGTGTCTCCTACCATATAATGTATCTTGTATAATTGTGGATCCAATCTGAGGCCGGTGTAGGGTGGCTTCCATGCTGCTGCTTGGGATATTTCCCAAGCAAATCGGAGATGGAGTCACAGTGGGCCTGCATGTCCTGTAACACCGACTTGATTTTCCTGGAGAAGATCACTGGGTGGAAACGTCACTTGTCATCGTGATCTTTGTGCAGACGGACAAGAAAAGCACGCGGCCCAGCTAGTGGCAGTGTGCCGGAGAGCATTGCGGCCATGAGGAAGAAAATTGGCCTGGGTGGTGGCGTGGCTGGTGCCGTGGTGCCTGTCATGGATCTGGAAGTTGTGGAGCTCATCCAGCAGGTCCTCCGCCTGGTCGGCGTTCCTGCTCAGCGCCGGCAGCAAGTCCTGCAGTCCAGGGTTGTGGCCGAGGTCGCGGTGCAGCAGGCCTCGCGTGTGCGCGAGCTTGGCCTTGATCTGCTGGGAGTTGTGGCCGAGCTCGAGGCTGTCCACGTAAGCCGCCACCGGGACGGCGGACGAGGAGCGCGGCCGCCATCTGCACTCCGCCGGCTGCCTCGCCTCAGCTCCGAGCTCGGTCAACGCCGCCGGGGAGTGGTGTCGTGCGGGGAAGCATGGACAGGGGAGCAACGGGACTCTTCCCCGACGGCGCACGCCACCGTAGGCCCGTCTGCACTCCGCTGGCGCTGGCCGCCGTAACTCGCGTCGCCGGGGCAATAATTGGGGGTTTGACGCCGGTCTAGCGGTGTGGGGATTGCTTGGTGTTGATAGAAGAAATTGTTGAGACCCAAACTGATGATTCAAATCTTTTACATGCAAGCAGTGTCCTGCTTGAACACTGAACCATGTTATTTGGACATGCTTCACCAGCATATTTGATCATATTCTCTTGCCATCTATCTAAAGAATAGAGTACAGATCTGAGTTACGTCTGATATGGTCCATCAGAAAACAAACAATTTACAGGTCTTATATATTTCTTGCCTGTGATTTATACTTGCTGCTTTTTAAGCTTGTGGCTACTACTGAATCTTTTAATCGTGGTTTATAGGAGAATAAATTTCAGGCGTCTTGTTAGCAACAAACATTCCCTGAATTCCAATTGACCACAGGAAGATCAAATTAGGTCGCTGATGATATAGGAGAAACTTCAGGCACCTGTAAAATAGCAAACTCAACAAACATTTCCTCAATTCCAGTTCAAACTCTAGGTTCGATCATCATTGCAACCAATTTGGGGTAGGCTATCTGTTGGGTTTCGTCTGCATAAGAGTGGCCAAGTTTAACAAGTTGGGCCAGGGCTTTTGGGTTTCAACTGCACAAGAGTGACTGAAACAATGGCTCGCCAAGCATCTCACCAACACTCGTTCACTCGGGCTTCCGACCGGCTATGTTGAGATAATAGGCATAGTTCAACAGTAGCACAAATGAAACAATACAAATTAATATAAAACAGGAAAATGGAGACAGAGCAATTAAGGCTATGGTGTAGATAACCAGATAGCATGCATATTAACCAAGGTGCATAACAGGTTCAAAGATACAAGGGTCTTACAACACAACAGGTTGTAAAACAAACACCACAAAGCAAAGATTCAAACAGACAGATAACAGATAAAGCCACTCGGGCAGATCATGGGATAGCAGCAGCACGCCTTGGGAAAGCACCAGGAGGCAGGCTCTAGTACTCGTCGCCCTCGTCACCGTCCTCACCCTCGTCGAACTCAGCACCAACTTCTTCATAGTCCTTCTCCAGGGCAGCAAGATCCTCACGGGCCTCAGAGAACTCTCCCTCCTCCATGCCCTCACCGACGTACCAGTGGACGAAGGCACGCTTGGCGTACATGAGGTCAAACTTGTGGTCAATGCGGGAGAAGACCTCGACGACACTGGTGGAGTTGGAGATCATGCACACAGCCCTCTGGACCTTGGCAAGGTCACCGCCTGGGACAACACCTGGTGGCTGGTAGTTGATACCACACTTGAAGCCAGTGGGGCACCAGTCAACAAACTGGATAGTGCGCTTGGTCTTGATGGTGGCCACAGCTGCGTTGACATCCTTGGGAACAACATCACCACGGTACATGAGACAGCAGGCCATGTACTTGCCATGGCGGGGGTCACACTTGGCCATCATAGATGAAGGCTCAAAGGCGCTGTTGGTGATCTCAGCAACAGACAGCTGCTCATGGTAGGCCTTCTCAGCTGAGATCACTGGGGCATAGGAGGAAAGCATGAAGTGGATCCTCGGGTAGGGCACCAAGTTGGTCTGGAATTCATTGACATCAACATTCAGAGCACCATCAAACCTCAGGGAAGCTGTCAGCGATGAAATGACCTGCACATTAGATGTTTAACCAATGAATTAGATCTCAGTCAAACATTATTAGGAACTGCAACTTGAAACAAACATCAAACAGAAAACATGTAGCCATGCAGAAACAAGACTGTACCTGAGAAACAAGCCTGTTGAGGTTGGTGTATGTTGGGCGCTCAATGTCAAGGGAGCGGCGGCAGATGTCATAGATGGCCTCATTGTCAAGAAGGATAGACACATCAGTGTGCTCAAGGAGGGAGTGGGTGGACAGGACACTGTTGTATGGCTCAACAACAGAGGTGGAGACCTGGGGTGATGGGTACACTGTGAACCCAAGCTTGGACTTCTTTCCGTAGTCAACAGAGAGGCGCTCCAGCAGAAGAGAACCAAGGCCAGAGCCAGTTCCACCTCCAACAGCGTTGAAGACAAGGAATCCCTGGAGACCAGTGCAGTTGTCTGAAAGCTTCCTGATACGGTCAAGGCACAGATCAACAATCTCCTTGCCAACTGCAATAGGCACAGCAAAAGTCAGCCAGATGACGAGCAAAAGTGGTGTACTGTCATCATTACAAACAAAGAGAACAGCACTTACTGGTGTAATGACCACGGGCGAAGTTGTTGGCTGCATCCTCCTTGCCGCTGATAAGCTGCTCAGGGTGGAAGAGCTGGCGGTAAGCGCCAGTCCTCACCTCATCAATCACAGTGGGCTCGAGATCTACGAAGACAGCACGGGGGACGTGCTTCCCAGCCCCAGTCTCGCTGAAGAAGGTGTTGAAAGCATCATCACCTCCCCCAACGGTCTTGTCACCGGGCATCTGGCCATCAGGCTGCACAAGGGGGATTAAAACAATGTTAAGTGGTGCAAAGCTAACCATACAAAATTCTGTAACAACAGGATAAGAAAAGGATCCTCAAAGCGCTTACTAAATTGCTTGCATTACACAGCACCAACAGAAGAATAGTAATCCATTAGAGATGCATTTCTCTACGAGCGGCTAATGTACAATTCAGAACCATCAGCAATGATACATCACATGCATGAACAGATAGCACCGGATCTAGCAGAATTCGAACAGATCTAAACAGTACAGTACAGTACAGTACAGCACAGATCTAAACAGTGTGTGCCAGATCAGTGATGTTCTAACAAGTAGCGAACCTATCTAGGAGGAAGCGGCTTTTCAAACCGATGGATTCACGGTCAGATCCAAAACATGGAAAACCTAACCAACCGCTCCCAAACAGGCGAGACTTGCATCGGATCTGAGATCCAGTAAATCCACACCTAAAAATTCAAATTCGAACCGGCCGCGCCCCTCACAACACCAGATCGACCGACAGAATCGACCGCATGCACCCCACATTCCGTCAGATGCAGATCCTCCCTTCTACCAAGGGCAGATCTGACCGGCCGCGGCCAGATCTGCGCCAGATCAGACCGACCGAGCGCACCACCAACCACTACAAACCCCAGATCCGACGCTGAACACGACAGGTAAAAGGGGGGAGGGGGGCGAGCGGATGGATCCGTACCTGAATGCCATGCTCGAGGCAGTAGAGCTCCCAGCACGCGTTCCCGACCTGGATGCCGGCCTGGCCGATGTGGATCGAGATGCACTCCCTCATGGCGGCGGGTGGGGGTGGTTGGTGGGTGCGCCGCTGGCGAAATGGGGAGGAGGTGGGCGGAAGGCTCGGTTGCGCGGAGAGAGGCGAGTACGAAGACGCCTTTCCCCACTCTGCTTAGGGTTTCCTCCCCCCGCTCTCGGCTCCTTTATATAGAGCGGAGCGGCACTGGCTGGACTGCGGCCTGCGGGCGGAGGGGCGGGCGTTTTTGCGTCCGCGCCCTCGCGTGGATGATTGGTGTGTGGTGTTTTTGCATCCGCGCCCTCACGTGTGATTGGTGTGCAGTTGGCACGGTGAGAGAGTGCAAAGGGTTAGGGGCCTCTGATCTTCTTTTTTCCCTCGAAAAATCTTCCAAATGTAAATATGACAGTACCGAGAATATTAAAGGTATACTAATAAAAACCGAAATCGCTAATAAAATTGACGTCGGTTTCTCAGGATTTCAGATCAAACGCATCTTTCACACCATTGGGTCGTTACCACGAATTACACGCCAAGTTTGCTGCCAGATAGGCTTGTGGCGTTCATTCGCAGTGGACCAAAAGAAGTGAACAACCCAAACACACACACACCCCTCCATTCATCTCCCTGCGTTCAGAGCTAGTTTGGTTCGCATCCACGCTAGATGCTGCCTGGCTTGGCCCTTGCCTGATAGCTGCCTGAGCTTTGTTTGGTTGTTACCTGAAAAAAATAGAGCAAGCCTGGCCTGGACAGCCCAGGCAGCTGATTAGCCTGCCAGGCCAACGCCAGGCGTCCTTTTCCTTTCGCCTGGGCTGAGCGTAGTATTAGCCTGGGACTAGAGTAGCTGTTTGCAGATAGCTTTGGGGATACTTTCTCAGTTCTTTTATTTTTTTAATCCGCTGATGACTTTCCAGGCACAGGCCACCATCTAAACAAGAACGTGGCCAGGCTGCCTGGCCAGACCAGAACACTCGAAATCCCAGGCCCAAACCAGGCATCACTTTTGCCCAGGCATGTGGCTGAGGACAGCAACCAA
>NC_041380.1:546688616-546723185 GCF_002162155.2 Triticum dicoccoides | reverse complement strand
CGTTGTCCTTTCTCCCCACACGGGATTTCAAATAGGTGTCTTGGCTGCATCCTCTCGTCGGCAACAGCCGTCATCCCGGAAACCTCCCTCCTCATCTACGGCTGCCCCGCGCCGCGCGCCCCCACCGACCGCCTGGGCGACGGTGGACGGGCTCAGGAAGCAGGAAGCAGGTGACGTCGACATGGATGCTACACATCCAAATCGAGACGGCACGAGCTTCTCCAACTAAGGATGGCGGCGTGGCTCTTCTTCCTTTCTCCGTTCGGTTGTTCTGCCTCGCCCACTACGGGCTCTTCCAACAACAACTGCATCCAGCACTCCCGGTCATCGGGGTGGGCACAAGGTGGTCGCAACGCGGAGGCGGATGCGGGAAGGGGGAGTAGGCGTTACACTGCTCGATGAGGCGTGGTGCGGAAGAGGATGAGCAGCGGGCGAGCGGGCGCGGCGTTGTGCTCGGTTGATGTATGACTCACCCTATTGCTCCTCTCGTCGCTGCCTTGCGCTACCACAGCCTCCACGCCCGCACCATCATGGCCGAGCAGATTATGCAACTGGCATCGCACCACGAATGTAGCTCGACGCGGCAAGGCTCGACGTCGCCACCGCCGGATTGGACCCACGCCACCCCAACTCGCACCGAAAGCTGCACAACATCCATATCCTCCAGTACCTCTTGCGCTCCCTTACATTTTTGCAGCAAATTCGTCGAAATTGTCATGGATCCCTTGATTTTTTTTTCCATGCCATCAAGTTTGCCATGTCTCCAATTTTTTTACACATGTTCATCTAATTGTTAACTTGCCATGAGATTGTTAAGTAATTTTGCCACATGTCCGTGCTTTTCCGGACACTCCCACTCATGACATTTTTTCTAAACATCTAACATGATTTTTTACCCGAAAATAACATGATTTTTATTGTGTACCTTCTGCATTTATTGTACGACAGCAGGCAGTTTTGCCATCTTTTTCATAACTTTGTTGAATATTCAATTTTCTCCTTTGATAGGTCTCTGTAAATTGCCACTTAAATCAAACTAAGCAAGATACATGTTTACATGTTCAGCCTGTATGAACATGTTTTTCATAGGATGCTTTCACAAATTAGCCATTTTCTACCGCAGTATGTCAATTTTCTTACTATGTAGTCACGTAGATCATGGCAAAATAGCTATCTACCAATACCATGTCCGATTTGTTATTCCGGAAATTTGATTTTCCTAACACTTTACGTTTCAAGAACATGGCAGGTTTACTTTGTAGCCTCGTAAATTTAGTTTTATAGCCATGGAAAAAATAGTTTTGTAGCCATTGCAAATTTTACTTTACAGCCATGGAAAATTTATCTTTTATTTTGCCATGGCAAATTTACTTTTTATCGCTCATGGCAAATTGACTTCTTATTTTACTACACATCCATGGCAAATTTAACTTTCATAGCTTACGGGGAGTTTTGCTTTTATGCACCATGATGATTTTACCTTATGAAACATGACGGTTACTTTCATCTCTTCCGTGAGAAGTTTTTGCTTTTATGAACCATGCCAAATTTTACTAAACAATCCATGGTATCTTCTTTTTTGTTCTCTATCACGACAATTTCATTTTAATTTATTTTTTACCATGGCAATTTTTTCGTAGCATGGCAAAGAACAACTAGTTTTGTCATGGCAATTTATTTAACTAGACCATGGCAAACTTATTACATATACCATGACAATTCTTTTTTGCATTTTTTCCTTTCTGTAACCGACCATGGCAAATTAGCAATCCCATGTAGGGTTCTCCCAAAAACATTGCCTTTTTTGTGGGAGATCATGTTTTTGTAAGTTTTCTATGTTACCAGGTTTTAGAGATTTTTATTATTTTGGCTATAGTCACATGGCATTTTTGTGAAATTTAATCTACATAATATGGCAATTTTTTTGAAATTTGATAGACTAATCACATGGCATTTTTAGGGGTTTTCGTGTTCTCTAGGACATGGCAAATTACATACATGATTGTCGGTAAATTTTGTAAGGAATATGTAATAAGTTTGCCATGGTATATGTAATAATTTTGCCATGGTAATAAAATGGCAGTTTTTTCATCACAATGAAAAAAAATTGCTTCATGGCAGATTCATTTTTTGTACACCATAGCACTTTTAAACACACCATGGCATTTTTTATCGTCACACCTTTTACAATTTTTTATTTTTTGCATCATCTCATGAAGCACAACAGCAATTTCTAAATTTTCACGCATGACATTTTTAGTTTTTACAAACTTATTTTCTTCTAAGGCTTAGTCACAACAAAACTAGGCTAGTTTAAGGCTTAGTCACAACAAAACTAGGCTTTCTCTTTGGGCCCATCTATAGTGCCACCGAAGGGGGGGGGCATCGGGAGTTGATCGTAGCGAACATTTTCGTTTGCTGGAACGAGCGATTCCCAGTGAATCTTTCGTTCGTTACAGGAGGTCATCCCATCGAACGTCAACGCCATATTGGCGTCCATAAATTACAATCAGGTACGTGGAACAACTAGCGACTACAGACACTAAAATGAGCCGTCATCTTCCTCCCTTAGCGGAGTTGAATAAATCTATTTGTAGTAGATAGCCGAAAAGTTATTGTATTAAGGTCTCACAAGACGAGAACAACAATCATTGTCCATGAGAAGCGTAGATCGAAAGGTCATACATGTAAACATATGAACAAAAATGATGGTCGGATGAATC
Organism: Triticum dicoccoides; assembly: GCF_002162155.2. Taxonomy (NCBI): domain Eukaryota; kingdom Viridiplantae; phylum Streptophyta; class Magnoliopsida; order Poales; family Poaceae; genus Triticum; species Triticum dicoccoides. Next base: position 546,720,462 of record NC_041380.1, on the reverse strand, counting down.
TAGATGGATCGGCGGAGACGGGCGTGGACTGGGTCCAAGCAGATCCACCATAGAACAGCGCCAACCGAACCCTGCAAGATCTCGGAGACACAGCTTCGTACATCCTCCGTCATGTTAGACACACTGCCGGGTTGGACATGGGATGTCAAAGACATTATTCCTGCTATGGGACATTGCCACCACCTCACAACCCCAAACAAAGACCCTAGCTAACCACGCAAAACAAGAACGGGATCTATTTGCATTGAATAGTAGGGCACGTACAGCGATTGATAAGACATTATTTTAAACCCGCCACGTAATCTAGAGATAGGAATAAAAAGTTGATGCACAATGGATTATCCCGTAGTCTTATATCTAGTAATTGCGTATATCTAAGGAAATAAAGGAATGTCAGGGTTTTCGATTGTATGGAACAATTTAGAAAGCCTTCAAGGTTAGCTCAACAAATCTTAGATGAAATCAAAGCTTGGAAAAAGCACGTATTGGAGAGGCAGGGTTGTATAGATTCGTAAGAGTGCACTGAGTAGTCTAAGTGGCGTGGGTGTACCTTCGATGATGTTCGCATCATTAGCTAGGTCACTTGTAAACTGTTTTGCTATCTTCCTTCTATAAAACTATGGTACGATTTTGGTGTACTCTCGGAAAAAACTACGTGTAGCTAAAATATATGTTGAGAGATATTGTTACTAAGAGTTCAGATCTTAATTAAGAGAAGGCAAATTTTTATGATTTCTTCTTCTTTACCTCAACATTTATATTCTACGCGGCGCTCTTAAAATAGCAACATTGTATACACGCGTATGCGTTAAGGTGAATTATGAAGTCATTGCTCCGACCAGTGCAACAACCTCCTCATCATCTTGTACTGGATAACATTAATTGATGCAATATAGATGGTCGCATATAAAGCCCCTACTACTATACTATGATCCATAGGCCAAAGATAACAAGATCAGTGTATCAGTGTATCAGAGGTGAGCTAAACAGTAGAGGGGGAAAGGTAGTACAGAGTGTGGGCATAGGTGTGGGAGGCATCGGTGAATTGTTGGCAACGATTGGCATATGTTCCACCTACCAGTATCGATCATAAAGGCTGAATGAAGCCTTTGGGACAAGGAAGCAGATCCTTGGTGTGCACAACTTATGTCATGTGTGTTGTGTCTTATGCTCCACGCGCTCCTTTTGATCATGTTTGCCTTCCTCCCCAACCATATCAATATCTCCTCGTTTCATTCTAGCCTCTTTTCAGTCCAGAGATACTATATCATTGTGGGGAGGAACATATGTCCTCTTCTCGTCTTCATTTTCCGAGTACCTATTCGTTCCACTGCGATGACCGGGTTAGCGCCGTCCAACCATGAGCTCGTGCAACCGCCCCGCCAGTGGGAGCTTGCTATGTCTCTCAAGTCCAACCGGTTGTCCTTGAGATGCAATACTTGGCCAAACTCCTCTTTGTTGAATGTGTTAACTAGTTGGATGGAGTGACACTTTTCCTTCTGTGTCAAACTACATGCGTTAAAAATTCTCACCAAGTTACCAATAACAAAGGCTATATATTTCCTGGCGAGCCGATTGTCACTGGCTTACTCAAGACGAGAGGAACATAGAACCGTAGGCCGTAGCACAAAGATTGTCATAATGGATACTTTTGCAGAAACTAATTAACTCCAAGCACAAAGATTGGAGAACTGGCCCGATCGAGAAACGGGGTGATGGGAGAAACAGACAAGAAATTCAGCTGGCCTGTTCACAAAAAGAAATTTTCATGACCTCTCGCCGTGGAGACGGATATGTTGGAAATATGCCCTAGAGGCAATAATAAAAGGATTATTATTATATTTCCTTGTTCATGATAATTGTCTTTTATTCATGCTATAATTGTGTTATCCGGAAATCGTAATACATGTGTGAATACATAGACACCAACATGTCCCTAGTAAGCCTCTAGTTGACTAGCTCGTTGATCAACAGATAGTCATGGTTTCCTGACCATGGACATTGGATGTCATTGACAACGAGATCACATCATTAGGATAATGATGTGATGGACAAGACCCAATCCTAAACATAGCACAAGATCGTATAGTTTGTTTGCTAGAGTTTTTCCAATGTTAAGTATCTTTTCCTTAGACCATGAGATCGTGTAACTCCCGGATACCGTAGGAGTGCTTTGGGTGTACCAAACGTCACAACGTAACTGGGTGACTATAAAGGTATACTACGGGTATCTCCAAAAGTGTCTGTTGGGTTGACACGGATCAAGACTAGGATTTGTCACTCCGTATGACGGAGAGGTATCTCTGGGCCCACTCGGTAATTCATCATCATAATGAGCTCAAAGTGACCAAGTGTCTGGTCACGGGATCATGCATTACGGTACGAGTAAAGTGACTTGCCGGTAACGAGATTGAACGAGGTATTGGGATACCGACGATCGAATCTCGGGCAAGTAACATACCGATTGACAAAGGGAATTGTATACGGGGTTGCTTGAAACCTCAACATCGTGGTTCATCCGATGAGATCATCGAGGAGCATGTGGGAGCCAACATGGGTATCCAGATCCCGCTGTTGGTTATTGACCGGAGAGTCGTCTCGGTCATGTCTACATGTCTCCCGAACCCGTAGGGTCTACACACTTAAGGTTCGATGACGCTAGGGTTGTATGGATATGAGTATGCAGTAATCCGAAAGTTGTTCGGAGTCCCGGATGAGATCCCGGACGTCACGAAGAGTTCCGGAATGGTCCAGAGGTGAAGAATTATATATAGGAAGTGCAGTTTCGGCCATCGGGGGAGTTTTAGGGTCAACGATATTGTACCGGGACCACTGGAAGGGTCCCGGGGGTCCACCAGGTGGGGCCACCCATCCCGAAGGGCCCCATGGGCTGAAGTGGGGAGGGAACCAGCCCATAGTGGGCTGGTGCGCCCCTCCTTGGGCCCCCCATGCGCCTAGGGTTGGGAACCCTAGGAGAGGGGGCGCCTCCACTTGCCTTGGGGGGCACTCCTCCCCCTTGGCCGCCGCCCCCCTAGGAGATCCCATCTCCTAGGGCCGGCGCACCCCCTAGGAGGCCTATATAAAGGGGGAGGGAGGGAAGCCGACCCGGAAGTCTTGGCGCCTTCCTCTCCCCTGCTACACCTCTCCCTCTCGCAGAAGAACGGTGAAGCCCTGCTGCGGTGACTGCTGCATCCACCACCACGCCGTTGTGCTGCTGGATCTTCATCAACCTCTCCTTCCCCCTTGCTGGATCAAGAAGGAGGAGACGTCACGCTGACCGTACGTGTGTTGAACGCGGAGGTGCCGTCCGTTCGGCGCTAGGATCTCCGGTGATTTGGATCACGACGAGTACGACTCCCTCATCCCCGTTCTTTGAATGCTTCCGCTCGCGATCTACAAAGGTATGTAGATGCATCCGATCACTCGTTGCTAGATGAACTCATAGATGGCTCTTGGTGAAAACGTAGGAAAATTTTTTGTTTTCTGTAACGTTCCCCAACAGTGGCATCATGAGCTAGGTCTACGCGTAGTTCTCTTTGCACGAGTAGAACACAATTTGTTGTGGGCGTAGATGTTGTCAACTTTCTTGCCGCTACTAGTCTTATTTTGCTTCAGCGGTATTGTGGGATGAAGCGGCCCGGACCAACCTTACACGTACGCTTACGTGAGACCGGTTCCACCGACTGACATGCACTAGTTGCATAAGGTGGCTGGCGGGTGTCTGTCTCTCCCACTTCAGTTGAAGCGGATTTGATGAAAAGGGTCCTTGTGAAGGGTAAATAGAAGTTAACAAATCACGTTGTGGCTTTAACGTAGGTAAGAAAACGTTCTTGCTAGAACCCTCTTGCAGCCACATAAAACTTGCAACAACAATTAGAGAACGTCTAACTTGTTTTTGCAGCAAGTGTTTTGTGATGTCATATGGCCAAAGTTGTGATGAATGATGAATGATATATGTGATGTATGAGATCATGTTCTTGTAATAGGAATCACGACTTGCATGTCGATGAGTATGACAACCGGCAGGAGCCATAGGAGTTGTCTTTATTTTTTGTATGACCTGCGTGTCATTGAGAAACGCCATGTAAATTACTTTACTTTATTGCTAAACATGTTAGACATAGTAGTAGAAGTAATAGTTGGCGAGAAACTTCATGGAGACACGATGATGGAGATCATGGTGTCATGCCGGTGACAAGATGATCATGGAGCCCCAAGATGGAGATCACAGGAGCTATATGATATTGGCCATATCATGTCACTATTATTTGATTGCATGAGATGTTTATCATGTTTTTGCATCTTGTTTACTTAGAACGACGGTAGTAAATAAGATGATCCCTCATAATAATTTCAAGAAAGTGTTTCCCCTAACTGGGATCATGTTTTACAAGGCCTAGTTAACTCGGATCATGTTATACTTAGATGACTGGAGGGATGTCTATCTGAGTGGGAGTTCATTGAATAATTTGATTAGATGAACTTAATTATCATGAACTTAGTCTAAAATCTTTACAACATGTATTGTAGATCAAATGGCCAACGTTGTCCTCAACTTCAATGCGTTCCTAGAGAAAACCAAGCTGAAAGACGATGGCAGCAACTATACAGACTGGGTCCGGAACCTGAGGATCATCCTCATAGCTGTCAAGAAAGATTATGTCCTACAAGCACCGCTAGGTGAAGCACCTGCTCTCCCTGCAGAACAAGACGTTATGAACGCTTGGCAGACACGTACCGATGATTACTCCCTCGTTCAGTGCGGCATGCTTTACAGCTTAGAGCCGGGGCTCCAAAAGCGTTTTGAGAGACACGGGGCATATGAGATGTTCGAAGAGCTGAAAATGGTTTTTCAAGCTCATGCCCGGGTCGAGAAATATGAAGTCTCCGACAAGTTCTTCAGCTGTAAGATGGAGGAAAATAGTTCTGTCAGTGAGCACATACTCACTATGTCTGGGTTACATAACCGCTTGACTCAGCTGGGAGTTAATCTCCCGGATGACGCGGTCATTGACAGAATCCTTCAGTCGCTTCCACTGAGCTACAAGAGATTTGTGATGAACTTCAATATGCAGGGGATGGAAAAGACCATTCCTGAAGTATTTGCAATGCTGGAATCAGCAGAGGTAGAAGTCAAAAAGGAACATCAAGTGTTGATGGTGAATAAAACCATTAAGTTCAAGAAAGGTAAGGGTAAGAAGAACTTCAAGAAGGACAGCAAGGGAGTTGCCGCGCCCGGTAAGCAAGCTGCTGGGAAGAAGCCAAAGAATGGACCCAAGCCCGAGACTGAGTGCTTTTATTGCAAGGGAAGTGGTCACTGGAAGCGGAACTGCCCCAAATACTTAGCGGACAAGAAGGCCGGCATCACGAAAGGTATATGTGATATACATGTAATTGATGTGTACCTTACCAGTACTCGTAGTAGCTCCTGGGTATTTGATACCGGTGCAGTTGGTCACATTTGTAACTCAAAGCAGGAGCTGCGGAATAAGCAGAGACTGGCGAAAGACGAGGTGACGATGCGCGTCGGGAATGGTTCCAAGGTCGATGTGATCGCCGTCGGCACGCTACCTCTACATTTACCTACGGGATTAGATTTAAACCTCAATAATTGTTATTTAGTGCCAGCTTTGAGCATGAACATTGTATCAGGATCTCGTTTAATTCGAGATGGCTACTCATTTAAATCCGAGAATAATGGTTGTTCTATTTATATGAGAGATATGTTTTATGGTCATGCTCCGATGGTGAATGATTTATTCTTAATGAATCTCGAGCGTAATGCTACACATATTCATAGTGTGAATACCAAAAGATGTAAGGTTGATAATGATAGTCCCACATACTTGTGGCACTGCCGCCTTGGTCACATAGGTGTCAAACGCATGAAGAAGCTCCATGCAGATGGACTTTTAGAGTCTCTTGATTATGAATCATTTGACACGTGCGAACCATGCCTCATGGGTAAAATGACCAAGACTTCATTCTTAGGAACAATGGAGCGAGCAACCAACTTATAGGAAATCATACATACTGATGTGTGCGGTCCAATGAGTGTTGAGGCTCGCGGTGGCTATCGTTATGTTCTCACCCTCACTGATGACTTGAGTAGATATGGGTATGTCTATTTAATGAAACACAAGTCTGAGACCTTTGAAAAGTTCAAGGAATTTCAGAGTGAGGTTGAGAATCAACGTGACAGGAAAATCAAGTTCTTGCGATCAGATCGTGGGGGAGAATACTTGAGTCACGAATTTGGCACACACTTAAAAAAATGTGGAATAGTTTTACAACTCACGCCGCCTGGAACACCTCAGCGTAATGGTGTGTCCGAACGTCGTAATCGCACTCTATTAGATATGGTGCGATCTATGATGTCTCTTACCGATTTACCGCTATCATTTTGGGGCTATGCTTTAGAGACTGTCGCATTCACTTTAAATAGGGCTCCGTCGAAATCCGCTGAGACAACACCGTATGAATTATGGTTTGGGAAGAAACCTAAGCTATCGTTTCTAAAAGTTTGGGGATGTGATGCGTATGTCAAGAAACTTCAACCTGAAAAGCTCGAACCCAAGTCGGAAAAATGCGTCTTCATAGGATACCCTAAAGAAACTATTGGGTATATCTTCTACCTCAGATCCGAAGGCAAGATCTTTGTTGCCAAGAATGGATCCTTTCTAGAGAAGGAGTTTCTCTCGAAAGAAGTAAGTGGGAGGAAAGTAGAACTTGATGAAGTATTACCTCTTGAACCGGAAAGTGGCGCAACTCAGGAAAATGTTCCTGTGGTGCCTGCACCAATTAGAGAGGAACTTAATGATGATGATCAAGATACTTCTGATCAAGCTCCTACTGAAATTCAAAGGTCCACAAGGACACGTTCCGCACCAGAGTGGTACGGCAACCCTGTCTTGGAAATCATGTTGTTAGACAACGGTGAACCTTCGAACTATGAAGAAGCGATGCGGGCCCGGATTTTGACAAATGGCTGGAAGCCATGAAATCCGAGATAGGATCCATGTATGAAAACAAAGTATGGACTTTGACTGACTTGCCCGTTGAGCAGCGAGCCATAGAAAATAAATGGATCTTTAAGAAGAAGACAGACGCGGATGGTAATGTGACCATCTACAAAGCTCGGCTTGTCGCTAAGGGTTATCGACAAGTTCAAGGGGTTGACTACGATGAGACTTTCTCACCTGTAGCGAAGCTGAAGTCCGTCCGAATCATGTTAGCAATTGCCGCATTCTATGATTATGAGATATGGCAAATGGACGTCAAAACGGCATTCCTTAATGGTTTCCTTAAGGAAGAATTGTATATGATGCAGCCGGAAGGTTTTGTCGATCCTAAGAATGCTGACAAGGTGTGCAAGCTCCAACGCTCGATTTATGGGCTGGTGCAAGCATCTCGGAGTTGGAACATTCGCTTTGATGAGATGACCAAAGCGTTTGGGTTTATGCAGACTTATGGAGAAGCCTGCATTTACAAGAAAGTGAGTGGGAGCTTTGTAGCATTTCTCATATTATATGTAGATGACATACTTTTGATGGGAAATGATATAGAGCTTTTGGACAACATTAAGGCCTACTTGAATAAGAGTTTTTCAATGAAGGACCTTGGAGAAGCTGCTTATATATTAGGCATTAAGATCTATAGAGATAGATCAAGACGCCTCATAGGTCTTTCACAAAGCACATACCTTGATAAGATATTGAAGAAGTTCAATATGGATCAGTCTAAGAAGGGATTCTTGCCTGTGTTGCAAGGTGTGAAATTAAGCTCAGCTCAATGTCCGACCACGGTAGAAGATATAGAAGAGATGAGTGTCATCCCCTATGCCTCAGCCATAGGGTCTATTATGTATGCCATGCTGTGTATCAGACCTGATGTAAACCGTGCCGTAAGTTTGGTAGGTAGGTACCAAAGGAATCCCGGCAAGGAACACTAGACAATGGTCAAGAATATCTTGAAGTACCTGAAAAGGACTAAGGAAATGTTTCTCATTTATGGAGGTGACGAAGAGCTCGTCGTAAAGGGTTACGTCGACGCTAGCTTCGACACAGATCTGGATGACTCTAAGTCACAAACCGGATACGTGTATATTTTGAATGGTCGGGCAATAAGTGAAGGAAATATGCCCTAGAGGCAATAATAAAGTTATTATTTATTTCCTTATATCATGATAAATGTTTATTATTCAAGCTAGAATTGTATTAACCGGAAACATAATACATGTGTGAATACATAGACAAACAGAGTGTCACTAGTATGCCTCTACAAGACTAGCTCGTTAATCAAAGATGGTTATGTTTCCTAACCATGGACAAAGAGTTGTTATTTGATTAACGGGATCACATCATTAGGTGAATGATCTGATTGACATGACCCATTCCATTAGCTTAGCACCCGATCGTTTAGTATGTTGCTATTGCTTTCTTCATGACTTATACATGTTCCTATGACTATGAGATTATGCAACTCCCGTTTGCCGGAGGAACACTTTGTGTGCTACCAAACGTCACAACGTAACTGGGTGATTATAAAGGTGCTGTACAGGTGTCTCCAAAGGTACATGTTGGGTTGGCGTATTTCGAGATTAGGATTTGTTACTCCGATTGTCGGAGAGGTATCTTTGGGCCCTCTCGGTAATGCACATCACATAAGCCTTGCAAGCATTGCAACTAATGAGTTAGTTGTGAGATGATGTATTACGGAACGAGTAAAGAGACTTGCTGGTAACGAGATTGAACTAGGTATTGAGATACCGACGATCGAATCTCAGGCAAGTAACATACCGATGACAAAGGGAACAACGTATGTTGTTATGCAGTCTGACCGATAAAAGATCTTCGTAGAATATGTAGGAGCCAATATGAGCATCCAGGTTCCGCTATTGGTTATTGACCGGAGACATGTCTCGGTCATGTCTACATTGTTCTCGAACCCGTAGGGTCCGCACGCTTAAGGTTTCGATGACAGTTATATTATGAGTTTATGCATTTTGATGTACCGAAGTTTGTTCGGAGTCCTGGATGTGATCACGGACATGACGAGGAGTCTTGAAATGGTCGAGACATAAAGATTGATATATGAGAAGCCTATATTTGGATATCGGAAGTGTTCCGGGTGAAATCGGGATTTTACCGGAGTACCGGGAGGTTACCGGAACCCCCCGGAAGGTATATGGGCCTTAGTGGGCTTTAGTGGAAGAGAGGAGAGGTGGCCAGGGCTGGGCCGCGTGCCCCTCCCCCCTAGTCCGAATAGGACAAGGAGAGGGGGCGGCGCCCCCCTTTCTTCTCTCTCTCCTCTTCCCCCTCCCGAATCCTATTCCAACTAGGAAAGGGGGGGAATCCTAGGACTCCTCCTGGCGCGCCCTCCTCCTGGCCGGCCGCACCCCCCCTTTGATCCTTTATATACGGGGGCAGGGGGCACCCCTAGACACACAAGTTGATCCGTGTGATCATATTCTTAACCGTGTGCGGTGCCCCCTTCCACCATAGTCCTCGATAATATTATAGCGGTGCTTAGGCGAAGCCCTGCGACGGTAGTACATCAAGATCGTCACCACGCCGTCATGCAGACGGAACTCTTCCCCGACACTTTACTGGATCGGAGTCCGGGGATCGTCATCGAGCTGAACGTGTGCTAGAACTCGGAGGTGCCGTAGTTTCGGTGTGCTTGATCGGTCGGGCCATGAAGACGTGCGACTACATCAACCGCGTTGTGCTAACGCTTCCGCTGTCGGTCTACAAGGGTACGTAGATCACACTCTCCCCTCTCGTTGCTATGCATCACCATGATCTTGCGTGTGCGTAGGAATTTTTTTGAAATTACTACGTTTCCCTACAGTGGCATCCGAGCCTAGGTTTTATGTGTTGATGTTATATGCACGAGTAGAACACAAGTGAGTTGTGGGCGATATAAGTCATACTGCTTACCAGCATGTCATACTTTGGTTCGACGGTATTGTTGGACGAAGCGGCCCGGACCGACATTACGCGTACGCTTACGCGAGACCGGTTCTCCCGACGTGCTTTGCACAAAGGTGGCTAGCGGGTGACAATTTCTCCAACTTTAGTTGAATCGAGTGTGGCTACGCCCGGTCCTTGCGAAGGTTAAAGCAACACCAACTTGACAAACTATCGTTGTGGTTTTGATGCGTAGGTAAGATTGGTTCTTGCTTAAGCCCGTAGCAGCCACGTAAAACTTGCAACAACAAAGTAGAGGACGTCTAACTTGTTTTTGCAGGGCATGTTGTGATGTGATATGGTCAAGACAAGATGCTAAATTTTATTGTATGAGATGATCATGTTTTGTAACCGAGTTATCGACAACTGGCAGGAGCCATATGGTTGTCGCTTTATTGTATGCAATGCAATCGTGCTGTAATGCTTTACTTTATCACTAAGCGGTAGCGATAGTCGTGGAAGCATAAGATTGGCGAGACGACAACGATGCTACGATGGAGATCAAGGTGTCGCGCCGGTGACGATGGTGATCACGACGGTGCTTCGAAGATGGAGATCACAAGCACAAGATGATGATGGCCATATCATATCACTTATATTGATTACATGTGATGTTTATCTTTTATGCATCTTATCTTGCTTTGATTGACGGTAGCATTATAAGATGATCTCTCACTAATTATCAAGAAGTGTTCTCCCTGAGTATGCACCGTTGCGAAAGTTCTTCGTGCTGAGACACCACGTGATGATCGGGTGTGATAGGCTCTACGTTCAAATACAACGGGTGCAAAGCAGTTGCACACGCAGAATACTCAGGTTATACTTGACGAGCCAAGCATATACAGATATGGCCTCGGAACACGGAGACCGAAAGGTCGAGCGTGAATCATATAGTAGATGTGATCAATATAGTGATGTTCACCAATGAAACTACTCCATCTCACGTGATAATCGGACATGGTTTAGTTGATTTGGATCACGTAATCACTTAGAGGATTAGAGGGATGTCTATCTAAGTGGGAGTTCTTTAAAATATGATTAATTGAACCTAAATTTATCATGAACTTAGTACCTGATAGTATCTTGCTTATGTATGTTTGATTGTAGATAGATGGCCCGTGCTGTTGTTCCGTTGAATTTTAATGCGTTCCTTGAGAAAGCAAAGTTGAAAGATGATGGTAGCAATTACACGGACTGGGTCCGTAACTTGAGGATTATCCTCATTGCTGCACAGAAGAATTACGTCCTGGAAGCACCGCTGGGTGCCAGGCCTGCTGCTGGAGCAACACCATATGTTATGAACGTCCGGCAGAGCAAAGCTGATGACTACTCGATAGTTCAGTGTGCCATGCTTTACGGCTTAGAATCGGGACTTCAACGACGTTTTGAACGTCATGGAGTATATGAGATGTTCCAGGAGTTGAAGTTAATATTTCAAGCAAATGCCCGGATTGAGAGATATGAAGTCTCCAATAAGTTCTATAGCTGCAAGATGGAGGAGAACAGTTCTGTCAGTGAGCATATACTCAAAATGTCTGGGTATAATAATCACTTGATTCAATTGGGAGTTAATCTTCCAGATGATTGCGTCATTGACAGAATTCTCCAATCACTGCCACCAAGCTACAAGAGCTTCGTGATGAACTATAATATGCAAGGGATGAATAAGACTATTCCCGAGCTCTTCGCAATGCTGAAAGCTGTGGAGGTAGAAATCAAGAAGGAGCATCAAGTGTTGATGGTCAACAAGACCACTAGTTTCAAGAAAAAGGGCAAAGGGAAGAAGAAGGGGAACTTCAAAAGGAACAGCAAGCAAGTTGCTACTCAAGAGAAGAAACCCAAACCTGGACCTAAGCCTAAAACTGAGTGCTTCTACTGCAAGCAGACTGGTCACTGGAAGCGGAACTGCCCCAAGTATTTGGCGGATAAGAAGGATGGCAAGGTGAACAAAGGTATATGTGATATACATGCTATTGATGTGTACCTTACTAATGCTCGCAGTAGTACCTGGGTATTTGATACTGGTTCTGTTGCTAATATTTGCAACTCGAAACAGGGACTACGGATTAAGCGAAGATTGGCTAAGGACGAGGTGACGATGCGCGTGGGAAATGGTTCCAAAGTCGATGTGATCGCAGTCGGCATGCTACCTCTACATCTACCTTCGGGATTAGTATTAGACCTAAATAATTGTTATTTGGTGCCAGCGTTAAGCATGAACATTATATCTGGATCTTGTTTGATGCGAGACAGTTATTCATTTAAATCAGAGAATAATGGTTGTTCTATTTACATGAGTAATATCTTTTATGGTCATGCACCCTTAAGGAGTGGTCTATTCTTATTAAATCTCGATAGTAATGACACACATATTCATAGTGTTGAAGCCAAAAGATGCAGAGTTGATAATGATAGTGCAACTTATTTGTGGCACTGCCGTTTGGGTCATATCGGTATAAAGCGCATGAAGAAACTCCATACTGATGGGCTTTTGGAACCACTTGATTATGAATCACTTGGTACTTGCGAACCGTGCCTTATGGGTAAGATGACAAAAAAAACCGTTCTCCGGTACTATGGAGAGAGCAACAGATTTGTTGGAAATCATACATACAGATGTATGTGGTCCGATGAATGTTGAGGCTCATGGCGGATATCATTATTTTCTCAGATGACTTAAGCAGATATGGGTATATCTACTTAATGAAACACAAGTCTGAAACGTTTGAAAAGTTCCAAGAATTTCAGAGTGAAGTTGAAAATCATCGTAACAAGAAAATAAAATTCCTACGATCTGATCGTGGAGGATAATATTTGAGTTACGAGTTTGGTGTACATTTGAAACAATGTGGAATAGTTTCGCAACTCATGCCACCCGGAACACCACGGCGTAATGGTGTGTCCGAACGTCATAATCGTACTTTACTAGATATGGTGCGATCTATGATGTCTCTTACTGATTTACCGCTATCGTTTTGGGGATACGCTCTAGAGACGGCCGCATTCACGTTAAATAGGGCACCATCAAAATCCGTTGAGACGACGCCTTATGAACTATGGTTTGGCAAGAAACCAAAGTTGTCGTTTCTGAAAGTTTGGGGCTGCGATGCTTATGTGAAAAAGCTTCAACCTGATAAGCTCGAACCCAAATCGAAGAAATGTGTCTTCATAGGATATCCAAAGGAAACTATTGGATACACCTTCTATCACAGATCCGAAGGCAAGACATTTGTTGCCAAATTCGGAAACTTTCTGGAGAAGGAGTTTCTCTCGAAAGAAGTGAGTGGGAGGAAAGTAGAACTTGACGAGGTAACTGTACCTACTCCCTTATTGGAAAGTACTACATCACAGAAACCTGTTTCTACGACACCTACACCAATTAGTGAGGAAGCTAATGATAATGATCATGAAACTTCAGAACAAGATACTACTGAACCTCGTAGATCAACCAGAGTGAGATCCGCGCCAGAGTGGTACGGTAATCCTGTTCTGGAAGTCATGCTACTAGATCATGATGAACCTACGAACTATGAAGAAGCGATGGTGAGCCCAGATTCCGCAAAATGGCTTGAAGCCATGAAATTTGAGATGGGATCCATGTATGAGAACAAAGTATGGACTTTGGTTGACTTGGCCAATGATCGGCAAGCAATTGAGAATAAACGGATCTTCAAGAAGAAGATTGACGCTGACGGTAATATTACTGTCTACAAAGCTTGACTTGTCGCAAAAGGTTTTCGGCAAGTTCAAGGGATTGACTACGATGAGACCTTCTCACCCGTAGCGATGCTTAAGTCTGTCCGAATCATGTTAGCAATTGCCGCATTTTATGATTATGAAATTTGGCAGATGGATGTCAAAACTGCATTCCTGAATGGATTTCTGGAAGAAGAGTTGTATATGATGCAACCAGAAGGTTTTGTCGATCCAAAGGGAGCTAACAAAGTGCGCAAGCTCCAGCGATCCATTTATGGACTGGTGCAAGCCTCTCGGAGTTGGAATAAACACTTTGATAGTGTGATCAAAGCATTTGGTTTTATACAGACTTTTGGAGAAGCCTGTATTTACAAGAAAGTGAGTGGGAGCTCTGTAGCATTTCTGATATTATATGTGGACGACATATTACTAATTGGAAATGATATAGAATTTCTAGATAGCATAAAGGGATACTTGAATAAAAGTTTTTCAATGAAAGACCTCAGTGAAGCTGCTTACATATTAGGCATTAAGATCTATAGAGATAGATCAAGACGCTTAATTGGACTTTCACAAAGCACATACCTTGACAAAGTTTTGAAGAAGTTCAAAATGGATCAAGCAAAGAAAGGGTTCTTGCCTGTGTTACAAGGTGTGAAGTTGAGTAAGACTCAATGCCCGACCACTGCAGAAGATAGAGAGAAAATGAAAGATGTTCCCTATGCTTCAGCCATAGGCTCTATCACGTATGCGATGCTGTGTATCAGACCTGATGTGTGCCTTGCTATAAGTATAGCAGGGAGGTACCAAAGTAATCCAGGAGTGGATCACTGGACAGCGGTCAAGAACATCCTGAAATACCTGAAAAGGACTAAGGATATGTTTCTCGTTTATGGAGGTGACAAAGAGCTCATCGTAAATGGTTACGTTGATGCGAGCTTTGACACTGATCCGGACGATTCTAAATCGCAAACCGGATACGTGTTTACATTAAACGGTGGAGCTGTCAGTTGGAGCAGTTCTAAACAAAGCGTCGTGGCGGGATCTACGTGTGAAGCGGAATACATAGCTGCTTCGGAAGCAGCAAATGAAGAAGTCTAGATGAAGGAGTTCATATCCGATCTAGGTGTCATACCTAGTGCATCGGGTCCAATGAAAATCTTTTGTGACAATACTGGTGCAATTGCCTTGGCAAAGGAATCCAGATTTCACAAGAGAACCAAGCACATCAAGAGACGCTTCAATTCCATCCAGGATCTAGTCCAGGTGGAAGACATAGAGATTTGCAAGATACATACGGATCTGAATGTAGCAGACCCGTTGACTAAGCCTCTTCCACGAGCAAAACATGATCAGCACCAAGGCTCCATGGGTGTTAGAATCATTACTGTGTAATCTAGATTATTGACTCTAGTGCAAGTGGGAGACTGAAGGAAATATGCCCTAGAGGCAATAATATAGTTATTATTTATTTCCTTATATCATGATAAATGTTTATTATTCATGCTAGAATTGTATTAGCCGGAAACATAATACATGTGTGAATACATAGACAAACAGAGTGTCACTAGTATGCCTCTACAAGACTAGCTCGTTAATCAAAGATGGTTATGTTTCCTAACCATGGACAAAGAGTTGTTATTTGATTAACAGGATCACATCATTAGGTGAATGATCTGATTGACATGACCCATTCCATTAGCTTAGCACCCGATCGTTTAGTATGTTGCTATTGCTTTCTTCATGACTTATACATGTTCCTATGACTATGAGATTATGCAACTCCCGTTTGCCGGAGGAACACTTTGTGTGCTACCAAACGTCACAACGTAACTGGGTGATTATAAAGGTGCTCTACAGGTGTCTCCAAAGGTACATGTTGGTTGGCGTATTTCGAGATTAGGATTTGTCACTCCGATTGTCGGAGAGGTATCTTTGGGCCCTCTCGGTAATGCACATCACATAAGCCTTGCAAGCATTGCAACTAATGAGTTAGTTGTGAGATGATGTATTACGGAATGAGTAAAGAGACTTGCCGATAACGAGATTGAACTAGGTATTGAGATACCGACGATCGAATCTCGGGCAAGTAACATACCGATGACAAAGGGAACAACGTATGTTGTTATGCGGTCTGACCGATAAAAGATCTTTGTAGAATATGTAGGAGCCAATATGAGCATCCAGGTTCCGCTATTGGTTATTGACCGAAGACATGTCTCGGTCATGTCTGCATTGTTCTCGAACCCGTAGGGTCCGCATGCTTAAGGTTTCGATGACAGTTATATTATGAGTTTATGCATTTTGATGTACCGAAGTTTGTTCGGAGTCCCGGATGTGATCACGGACATGACGAGGAGTCTCGAAATGGTCGAGACATAAAGATTGATATATTGGAAGCCTATATTTGGATATCGGAAGTGTTCGGGTGAAATCGGGATTTTACCGGAGTACGGGGACGTTACCGGAACCCCCCCGGAAGGTATATGGGCCTTAGTGGGCTTTAGTGGAAGAGAGGAGAGGTGGCCAGGGTTGGGCCGCGCGCCCCTCCCCCCTAGTCCGAATAGGACAAGGAGAGGGGGGCGGCGCCCCCCCTTTCTTCTCTCTCTCCTCTTCCCCCTCTCGAATCCTATTCCAACTAGGAAAGGGGGGGATCCTACTCCCGGTGGGAGTAGGACTCCTCCTGGCGCGCCCTCCTCCTGGCCGGCTGCACCCCCCCTTTGATCCTTTATATACGGGGGCAGGGGGCACCCCTAGACACACAAGTTGATCCGTGTGATCATACTCTTAACCGTGTGCGGTGCCCCTTCCACCATAGTCCTCGATAATATTATAGCGGTGCTTAGGCGAAGCCCTGCGGCGGTAGTACATCAAGATCGTCACCACACCGTCGTGCTGACGGAACTCTTCCCCGACACTTTGCTAGATCGGAGTCCGGGGATCGTCATCGAGCTGAACGTGTGCTAGAACTCGGAGGTGCCGTAGTTTCGGTGCTTGACCGGTCGGTCCGTGAAGACGTACGACTACATCAACCGCGTTGTGCTAACGCTTCCGCTGTCGGTCTACAAGGGTACGTAGATCACACTCTCCCCTCTCGTTGCTATGCATCACCATGATCTTGCGTGTGCGTAGGATTTTTTTTGAAATTACTACGTTTCCCTACAGTAAGCTGGTGCAGTTGCAAGTAGAGCGTCGTGGCGGGATCTACATGTGAAGCGGAGTACATGGCAGCCTCGGAGGCAGCGCATGAAGCAATTTGGGTGAAGGAGTTCATCACCGACCTAGGATTCATACCCAATGCGTCGGGGCCGATCAAACTCTTCTGTGACAACACCGGAGCTATTGCACTTGCCAAGGAGCCCAGGTTTCACAAGAAGACCAGGCACATCAAGCGTCGCTTCAACTCCATTCGTGAAAATGTTCAGGATGGAGACATAGATATTTGTAAAGTACATACAGACCTGAATGTAGTAGATCCGTTGACTAAACCTCTCCCTAGAGCAAAACATGATCAACACCAGAATTCCATGGGTGTTCGATTCATCACAATGTAACTAGATTATTGACTCTAGTGCAAGTGGGAGACTGTTGGAAATATGCCCTAGAGGCAATAATAAAAGGATTATTATTATATTTCCTTGTTCATGATAATTGTCTTTTATTCATGCTATAATTGTGTTATCCGGAAATCGTAATACATGTGTGAATACATAGACACCAACATGTCCCTAGTGAGCCTCTAGTTGACTAGCTCGTTGATCAACAGATAGTCATGGTTTCCTGACCATGGACATTGGATGTCATTGACAACGAGATCACATCATTAGGATAATGATGTGATGGACAAGACCCAATCCTAAACATAGCACAAGATCGTATAGTTTGTTTGCCAGAGTTTTTCCAATGTCAAGTATCTTTTCCTTAGACCATGAGATCGTGTAACTCCCGGATACCATAGGAGTGCTTTGGGTGTACCAAACGTCACAACGTAACTGGGTGACTATAAAGGTATACTACGGGTATCTCCGAAAGTGTCTGTTGGGTTGACACGGATCAAGACTGGGATTTGTCACTCCGTATGACGGAGAGGTATCTCTGGGCCCACTCGGTAATGCATCATCATAATGAGCTCAAAGTGACCAAGTGTCTGGTCACGGGATCATGCATTACGGTACGAGTAAAGTGACTTGCCGGTAACGAGATTGAACGAGGTATTGGGATACCGATGATCGAATCTCGGGCAAGTAACATACCGATTGACAAAGGGAATTGTATACGGGGTTGCTTGAAACCTCGACATCGTGGTTCATCCGATGAGATCATCGAGGAGCATGTGGGAGCCAACATGGGTATCCAGATCCCGCTGTTGGTTATTGACCGGAGAGTCGTCTCGGTCATGTCTACATGTCTCCCGAACCCGTAGGGTCTACACACTTAAGGTTCGGTGACGCTAGGGTTGTATGGATATGAGTATGCAGTAATCCGAAAGTTGTTCAGAGTCCCGTATGAGATTCCGGACGTCATGAAGAGTTCCGGAATGGTTCGGAGGTGAAGAATTATATATAGGAAGTGCAGTTTCGGCCATCGGGAGAGTTTCAGGGTCAACGGTATTGTACCAGGACCACCGAAAGGGTCCCGGGGGTCCACCGGGTAGGGCCACCCATCCCGGAGGGCCCCATGGGCTGAAGTGGGGAGGGAACCAGCCCATAGTGGGCTGGTGCGCCCCCCCTTGGGCCCCCCATGCGCCTAGGGTTGGGAACCCTAGGGGAGGGGGCGCCTCCACTTGCCTTGGGGGGCACTCCTGCCCCTTGGCCGCCGCCTCCCCCCCTAGGAGATCCCATCTCCTAGGGCCGGCACACCCCCCTAGGGGGCCTATATAAAGGGGGGGAGGGAGGGCAGCCGACCCAGAAGTCTTGGCGCCTCCCTCTCCCCTGCTACACCTTTCCCTCTCGCAGAAGAATGGCGAAGCCCTGCTGCGGTGACTGCTGCATCCACCACCACGCCATCGTGCTGCTGGATCTTCATCAACCTCTCCTTCCCCCTTGCTGGATCAAGAAGGAGGAGACGTCACGCTGACCGTACGTGTGTTGAACGCGGAGGTGCCGTCCGTTCGGCGCTAGGATCTCCGGTGATTTGGATCACGACGAGTACGACTCCCTCATCCCCGTTCTTTGAACGCTTCCGCTCGCGATCTACAAAGGTATGTAGGTGCATCCGATCACTCGTTGCTAGATGAACCCATAGATGGATCTTGGTGAAAACATAGGATTTTTTTTTGTTTTCTGCAACGTTCCCCAACAGGATAGGCCTGCTCTGCGTGGCTGTCTTAGAGGCTGTTTGGTTGCCAGCCAAAGCTAGCCATGCCAGAGGTGTGGCGTGCCACATCTTTCCATGAAGATTTTTGGTTCTTTCCTATTGTCTGGCTCGCCATAGCCCGAGTGTGCTTTTGCTGTAGGAATTTTTGCCTAAGGTGTGGCGCTCGTTTTGTTTGAAATATGCCCTAGAGGCAATAATAAATTAGTTATTATTATTATTATTATTATTATATTTCATTGTTCATGCTAATCGTTTATTATCCATGCTAGAATTGTATTGATAGGAAACTCAGATACATGTGTGGATACATAGACAACACCATGTCCTTAGTAAGCCTCTAGTTGACTAGCTCGTTGATCAATAGATGGTTACGGTTTCCTGACCATGGACATTGGATGTCGTTGATAATGGGATCACATCATTAGGAGAATGATGTGATGGACAAGACCCAATCCTAAGCCTAGCACAAAGATCGTGTAGTTCGTATGCTAAAGCTTTTCTAATGTCAAGTATCATTTCCTTAGACCATGAGATTGTGCAACTCCCGGATACCATAGGAGTGCTTTGGGTGTGCCAAACGTCACAACATAACTGGGTGGCTATAAAGGTACACTACGGGTATCTCCGAAAGTGTCTGTTGGGTTGGCACGAATCGAGACTGGGATTTGTCACTCCGTGTAAACGAAGAGGTATCTCTGGGCCCACTCGGTAGGACATCATCATAATGTGCACAATGTGACCAAGGAGTTGATCACGGGATGATGTGTTACAGAACGAGTAAAGAGACTTGCCGGTAACGAGATTGAACAAGGTATCGGGATACCGACGATCGAATCTCGGGCAAGTATCGTACCGATAGACAAAGGGAATTGTATACGGGATTGATTGAATCCTTGACATCGTGGTTCATCCGATGGGATCATCATGGAGCATGTGGGAGCCAACATGGGTATCCAAATCCCACTGTTGGTTATTGACCGGAGAGTTGTCTCGGCCATGTTTGCATGACTCCCATGCCCGTAGGGTCTACACACTTAAGGTTCGATGACGCTAGGGTTATAGGGAAAGTATGTACGCGGTTACTGAATGTTGTTCGGAGTCCCGGATGAGATCCCGGACGTCACGAGGAGTTCCGGAATGGTTCGGAGGTAAAGATTGATATATAGGAAGTATGGTTTTGGCCACCAGAAGTGTTCCGGGCGTCACCGGTAGTGTACCGGGACCACCGGAGGGGTCCGGGGGTCCACCAGGTGGGGCCACCAGCCCCGGAGGCCTACATGGGCCAATAGTGGGAAGGGACCAGCCCCTAGGTGGGCTTGGGGCGCCTCCCACCAAAGCCCAAGGCGCCTACAAGAGGGGAAGGGGCAAACCCTAGGGCAGATGGGCCCTAAGGCCCACCCTAGGTGCACCCCCCTCTCTCCCCCCTTGGCCGCCACCCTAGATGGGTTTTGGGGCAGCCACCACCCCTAGGGAGGGAACCCTAGATGGGGGCACAGCCCTTCCCCTTCCCCTATATATACTTGAGGTTTTGGGGGCTGCAAGACAGACGATTCGATCTCCCTATTGGCGCAGCCCTACCCCTCTCCCTCCTCTCTCTCGTAGTGCTTGGTGAAGCCCTGTTGGAGTCTCGCGCTCCTCCACCACCACCACGCCGTCGTGCTGCTGCTGGACGGAGTCTTCCCCAACCTCTCCTTCTCCCCTTGCTGGATCAAGGCGTAGGAGACGTCACCGGGCTGCACGTGTGTTGAACGCGGAGGCGCCGTTGTTCGACGCTTAGATCGGAATCAACCGCGATCTGAATCACTGCGAGTACGACTCCTTCATCCGCGTTCTTGCAACGCTTCCGCTTAGCGATCTACAAGGGTATGTAGATGCACTCTCATTCCCCTTGTTGCTAGATTACTCCATAGATTGATCTTGGTGATGCGTAGAAATTTTTTAAATTTCTGCTACGATCCCCAACAGTGGCATCATGAGCTAGGTCTATGTGTAGTTTCTATGCACGAGTAGAACACAAAGCAGTTGTGGGCGTTGATTTTGTCAATTTACTTGCCGTTGCTAGTCTTATCTTGATTCGGCGGCATCGTGGGATGAAGCGGCCCGGACCGACCTTACACGTACGCTTACGTGAGACTGGTTCCACCGACTAACATGCACTAGTTGCATAAGGTGGCTAGGGGGTGTCTGTCTCTCCCACTTTAGTTGGATTGGATTCGATGAAAAGGGTCATTATGAAGGGTAAATAGAAATTGGCATATCACGTTGTGGTTTTGGCGTAGGTAAGAAACGTTCTTGCTAGAAGCCTATAGCAGCCACGTAAAAACTTGCAACAACAATTAGAGGACATCCAACTTGTTTTTGCAGCATGTGCCGTGTGATGTGATATGGCCAAAAGGATGTGATGAATGATATATGTGATGTATGAGATTGATCATGTTCTTGTAATAGGAATCACGACTTGCATGTCGATGAGTATGACAACCGGTAGGAGCCATAGGAGTTGTCTTAATTTATTTATGACATGCGTGTCAACATAAACGTCATGTAATTACTTTACTTTATTGCTAAAGCGTTAGCCATAGTAGTAGAAGTAATAGATGACGAGACAACTTCAAGAAGACACGATGATGGAGATCATGGTGTCATGTCGGTGACAACGATGATCTTGGAGCCCTGAAGATGGAGATCAAAAGGAGCAAAATGATATTGGCCATATCATGTCACTATTTGATTGCATGCGATGTTTATCATGTTTTACATCTTATTTGCTTAGAACGACGGTAGCTTAAATAAGATGATCCCTCACTAAAATTTCAAGAAAAGTGTTCCCCCTAACTGTGCACCGTTGCGAAGGTTCGTTGTTTCGAAGCACCACATGATGATCGGGTGTGATAGATTCTAACGTTCGAATACAACGGGTGTTGACGAGCCTAGCATGTACAGACATGGCCTCGGAACACGGAAGACCGAAAGGTCGAACATGAGTCGTATATAAGATACGATCAACATGAGATGTTCACTGTTGATGACTAGTCTGTCTCACGTGATGATCGGACACGGCCTAGTCGATTCGGATCATGTTTCACTTAGATGACTAGAGGGATGTCTATCTGAGTGGGAGTTCATTAAATAATTTGATTAGATAAACTCAATTATCATGAACATAGTCTAAATTGTCTTTGCAAATATGTTGTAGATAAATAGCTCACGTTGTAGCTCCCTGTTTCAATACATTCCTAGAGAAAGATTAAGTTGAAAGATATTGTAAGCAATGATGCGGACTAGGTCCATAGTCTGAGGAGTGTCCTCACTGCTACACAGAAGGCTTACGTCTTTGATGCACCGCTCGATGTGCAAACCCCTACAACATCGTCTATGGATGTTGTGAACACCTGACAGACACATCTTGATGACTACTTGATAGTTTAGTGCACCATACTTTACGGCTTAGAATCGGGATTCCAATGACGTTTTGAATGCCATAGAACATATGAGATGTTCCAAGAGCTTAAATTGGGATTTCAAGCTCATGCCCGTGTTGAGAGGTGTGAGACCTCTGACAAGTTCTTTTGCCAACAAGATGGAAGAGAATAGCTCAGCTAGTGAGCATGTGCTCAGAATGTCTGGGTGCTACAATCACTTAAATCAAGTGGGAGTTAAACTTTCAGATAAGATAGTGATTGATAGAGTTCTCTAGCCACTATCACTAAGCTACTAGATCTTCGTGATGAACTATGACATGCAAGGGATGGAGTTGATCCCGGAGCTGTTCGCGGTGCTTAAGACCGCAAAACATAGAAACCAAGAAGGAGCATCAAGTGTTGATGGTTTAACAAGACCACTGGTTTCAAGAAGGGCAAGGGCTAGAAGGGAAACTTCATGGATGGCAAACCAGTTGCCGCTCCAGTGAAGGAACCCAAGGTTGAACCCAAACCCGAGACTAAGTGCTTCTATTGTAAGGGGAACGGTCACTGGTAGCGGAATTACCCCAAATGCATGGTAGATAAGAAGGCTGTCAACTTCAACAAAGTATATACGTGTTATTAATGTGTACCTCACTAATACTCCTGGTAGCACCTGGGTATTGGATACCGGTTCAGTTGCTATTATTGGTGACTTGAAGCAAAAGCTACGGACTAAACGCGAGGTGACGATGTGTGTTGGAAGTGTTTCCAAAGTTGATGAGATCACCATCGCACGCTCCATCTGCCTTCGGGATTAGTATTGAACCTAGATAAATGTTATCAGGTGTCTACGTTGAGCATGAATATGATTAGATCATGTTCATTGCAATACGGTTATTCATTTAAGTTAGAGAATAATGGTTATTCTATTTACATGAATAATACCTTTCATGGTCATGCGCCCTATGTGAATGGTTCAGTGAATCTCGGTCGTGGTAATACACATGTTCACGCCAAAAAATGTAGATAGTACCACTTTCTTGTGGCACTACCGCTTAGGTCATATGGCGTAAGATACATGAAGGAACTCCATGTCGATGGATGTTTGGAGTCACTTGATTTTGAATCGCTTGACACATGTGAGCCATGCCTCATGGGCAGGATGACTAAGTAGGGATGGCAATGGGTAGGGTATGGGCGGGTACAACCTTCTTCTGCCCAAACCCATACCCATAGATACCTTCTATACCCACCCACTACAATACCCATGGGTATAAATAGATACCCATGCCCATGCCCATCGGGTATTTTATACCCAATGGGTATCCGATGGGTACAATCTATGGTATTTAAATATCTAAAAAGTAGAGAAATGAGTCAAAATTCAAGTGATGATAAGCAAGCAGTATAGCACCGACGCAGCCTCCTCCAATGGGTGGCCTCTTGGAGGAATCACGCGAGTATGAGCAATGATTGGTGGAAGCTCGACATAGTGGGAGGCAGGTGTGGGAATCGGGGATCGCTGGATCAAGAGATGGCCAGGAGTAGATTTCATCGTCGAGGAGACACAAAGGATGTAGGGGGAGTGGCAAGAAAGTGTGTGTGAGCATATGAGCTACTGCCAGTTTAGGTATACAAGATTTAGGGTTGGGCCACAGGAGTTGGATGTTGACACCACATGTCATAGTACTTATTTTATTTTTTTGTGGGTATCCATTGGGTTACCCATGGGTGCAATTTCATACCCATACCCTACCCATATATTTTGTGGGTATTGATACCCATTACCCATGGGTACAAAACCTCTTCAAGTCTTGCCCATGCCCATTGTATTCGGGTAGGGTACCCATACCCATGGGCAAAACTGCCATCCCTATGACTAAGACCTCGTTTTCAGGTACAATGAAACGGGCAAGTGACTTGTTGGAAATCATGCATGCTGATGCGTGTGATTCAATGAGAATTGAAGCGTGCAGTGGATATCGCTATTTTCTCATCTTCACTGACGATTTGGGTAGATATAGGTATAATTACTTAATGAAGCACAAGTCTGAAATGTTTGAAAAGTTCAAGCGATTTCACAGTGAAGTTAAGAATCATCATAACAAGAAGATCAAATTCCTACGATCTGATCAATGAGAATTTCTGAATTATGAGTTTGGCAAACACTTAAGACATTGTGGAATTGTTTCACAGTTGAAGCCACCTGGAACACCACAGGGTAATGGTGTGCCCGGACGTCGTAATCGAACCTTATGAGATATGGTGCGATCTATGATGTCTCTTACTGATCTACCGCTATTTTTTTGAGGTTACGCATTAGAGACAGCTGCATTCACTTTAGATAGGACACCATATAAGTCCGTTGAGACGACGCCGTATGAACATTGGTTTGGCAAGAAACCAAAGCTGTCATTTCTTAATGTTTGGAGCTGTGATGCTTAAGGCTTCAACCTGAGAAGCTCGAACCCAAAGCGGACAAACACATCTTCATAGGATACCCAAAGGTGACAGTTGGGTATACCTTCTATCTCAGATCCGAGGGCAAATTGTTTGTCGCTAAGAATGGGTCCTTTCTCGAGAAGGAGTTTATCTCGAAAGAATTGAGTGGGAGGAAGATAGAACTTGATGAGGTTGTCGAACCTTTACTTCAACCAGAGAGTGATGCAACACAGAAAGATGTTTTCTGTGGAGCCTACGTCTGTTGAATAGGAAGTTAATGATAGTGATCATGAAGCTTCGGATCAAGTTGCTATCGAACCTCGTAGGTCGACAAGGATATGTACTACTCCTGAGTGGTACGGTAATCCTGTCTTAGATATCATGTTGTTAGACAACAATGAACCTACGAGCTATGGAGAAGCGATGGTGGGCCCCTATTCCGACAAATGGTTAGAAGCCATGAAATCCGAGATAGGATCCATGTATCAGAACAAAGTATGGACTTTGGTGGACTTGCCCGATGACCAGCGAGCCATTGAGATAAATGGATCTTTAAGAAGAAGACGGACGTGGGCGGTAATGTTACCGTCTATGAAGCTCGACTTGTGGGAAAGAGTCTTTTCACAAGTTCAAGGAGTTGACTACGATGAGAACTTTTCACTCGTAGCGATGCTTAAGTCCGTCGGAATCATGCTAGCATTAGCTGTATTTTTCGATTATGAAATCTGACAGATGGATGTCAAAAACAAGTTTTCTTACCAGTTTTCGTAAGAAAGAGGTTGTATGTGATACAATCAAAGTTTTGTTGATCCTAAGGATGCTAAAAGGTATGCTGGCTCCAGCGATCCTTCTATGGACTAGAGCAAGCATCTCGGAGTCAGAATATATGCTTTGATGGAGTGATCAAAGCTTTTAGGTTTATACAATGTTTTCTAGAAACTTGTATTTACAAGAAAGTGAGTGGGAGCACTACAATATTTCTGATAAGTATATGTGGATGACATATTGTTGATCCGAAATAATGTAGAATTTCTGGAAAGCATAAACGGTTGTTTGAAGAATGTTTTTTCAAAGGAAGACCTGGATAAAGCTGCTTACACATTGGGCGTCAAGATCTATAGAGATAGATCAAATCGCCTGATGATACTTTCAAAGAACGCACACCTTGACATGTTTATGAAGGAGTTCAAAATAGATCAGTCAAAGAAGGGGTTCTTACCTGAGTTGTAAGGTGTGAAGTTGAGTAAGACTCGAAGATTGACCACGACAGAAGAAAGAGGAAGGACGAAGGTCGTCCCCTATGCTTTTGTCATAGGCTCTATACAGTATGCGATGCTGAGTACCGCACCTGATGTGTGCCTTGCCACATGTCTGGCAAGAGGGTACAAAGGTGATCTAGGAATGGATCACCAGATAGCGGTCAAAATTGTCCTTAGAGGAATAAGGAAATGTTTCTCGGTTATGGAGGTGATAAAGAGTTCGACGTAAAGAGTTACGTCGATGCAAGCTTAACACCTATCCGGATAGCTCTGAGTAGAGATACCGGATACGTATAATGGAGCAACAATTTGGAATAGCTCGAAGTGGAACGTGGTAGAAGCATCTGCGATATGACATAAAGTTTTGCGAAATACATAGGGATCTGAATATGGCAAGACCCGTTGACTACAACCTCTCTCACAAGCATAACATGATCAAACCCAGAACTCATTGAGTATTAATCACATAGTGATGTGAACTAGATTAGTGACTCTAGTAAACTCTTTGGATGTTGGTCACATGGTGATGTGACCTGTGAGTGTTAATCACATGGCGATGTGAACTATATTATTGACTCTAGTGCAAGTGGGAGACTGCTGGAAATATGCCCTAGAGGCAATAATAAATTAGTTATTATTATTATATTTCATTGTTCATGATAATCGTTTATTATCCATGCTAGAATTGTATTGATAGGAAACTCAGATACATGTGTGGATACATAGACAACACCATGTCCCTAGTAAACCTCTAGTTGACTAGCTCGTTGATCAATAGATGGTTACGGTTTCCTGACCATGGACATTGGATGTCGTTGATAACGGGATCACATCATTAGGAGAATGATGTGATGGACAAGACCCAATCCTAAGCCTAGCACAAGGATCGTGTAGTTCGTATGCTAAAGCTTTTCTAATGTCAAGTATCATTTCCTTAGACCATGAGATTGTGCAACTCCCGGATACCGTAGGAGTGCTTTGGGTGTGCCAAACATCACAACATAACTGGGTGGCTATAAAGGTACACTACGGGTATCTTCGAAAGTGTCTGTTGGGTTGGCACGAATCGAGACTGGGATTTGTCACTCCGTGTAAACTGAGAGGTATCTCTGGGCCCACTCGGTAGGACATCATCATAATATGCACAATGTGACCAAGGAGTTGATCACGGGATGATGTGTTACGAAACAAGTAAAGAGACTTGCCGGTAACGAGATTGAACAAGGTATCGGGATACCGATGATCGAATCTCGGGCAAGTATGGTATCGATAGACAAAGGGAATTGTATACGGGATTGATTGAATCCTTGACATCGTGGTTCATCCGATGAGATCATCGTGGAGCATGTGGGAGCCAACATGGGTATCCAGATCCCGCTGTTGGCTATTGACCGGAGAGTTATCTCGGCCATGTCTGCATGACTCCCGAGCCCGTAGGGTACACACTTAAGGTTCGATGACGCTAGGGTTATAGGGAAAGTATGTACGTGGTTACCGAATGTTGTTCGGAGTCTCGGATGAGATCCCGGACGTCACGAGGAGTTCCGTAATGGTCTGGAGGTAAATATTGATATGTAGGAAGTGTGATTTTGGCCACCGGAAGTGTTCCGAGCGTCACCGGTAGTGTACCGGGACCACCGGAGGGGTCCGAGGGTCCACCAGGTGGGGCCACCAGCCCCGGAGGCCTACATGGGCCAATAGTGGGAAGGGACCAGCCCCTAGGTGGGCTTGGGGCGCCTCCCACCAATGCCCAAGGCGCCTCCAAGAGGGGAGGGGGCAAACCCTAGGGCAGATGGGCCCTAAGGCCCACCCTAGGTGCGCCCCCTCTCTCCCTCCTTGACCGCCACCCTAGATGGGTTTTGGGGCAGCCGCCACCCCTAGGGAGGGAACCCTAGATGGGGGCGCAGCCCCTCCCCTTCCCCTATATATACTTGAGGTTTTGGGGGCTGCAAGACAGACGATTCGATCTTCCTATTGGCGCAGCCCTACCCCTCTCCCTCATCGTCTCTCGTAGTGCTTGGCGAAGCCCTGCTGGAGTCCCGCGCTCCTCCACCACCACCACGCCGTCGTGCTGCTGCTGGACGGAGTCTTCCCCAACCTCTCTTTTTCCCCTTGCTGGATCAAGGCGTAGGAGACATCACCGGGCTGCACGTGTGTTGAACGCGGAGGCGCCGTTGTTCGGCGCTTAGATCGGAATCAACCGCGATCTGAATCGCTGCGAGTACGACTCCTTCATCCGCGTTCTTGCAACGCTTCCGCTTAGCGATCTACAAGGGTATGTAGATGCATTCTTCTTCCCCTCGTTGCTAGATTACTCCATAGATTGATCTTGATAATGCGTAGAAATTTTTTAAATTTCTGCTACGATCCCCAACACGTTTTAGCCGCCACTCTTTCTGTGGCGCGCCACGGCTGCCTCTGCTTAGGCGTGGCAATCAGAGTGCTGAACCAAACAGCCCCTTAGGGCGGTGTGTCCTGTGGCAAGCCGCTACCGCTGTGGGTCCAGGTGCATAAGGAGGGGCTGGAGGCTTTGGGATTTGTACGGAGCTTCGGGGCTGCTTTGGTACGAGAGTACACATATATAAACAACTATTTTGCTAAGGGATCTAAACAGCTATTCATTTCTTGCCTAAAAGCAGACATCGATGAATGTTCGTGTTTGAATTGGATGTATAGTGTTGCGTTCTCCTATCAGATAAAAAATTAAATCTAAGTCATAGTATTAGTTTATTCTAATAACATATGCTCTGGTTTTTCTTTTAGTATAACAACTGATGCCTGGTATGAACGCGGTACTAAGAAATCGGCGGAGCGTAGCACGCGAGACGCTTCTAGTAAGAAATGATGCACAATGGATAATCTCTTAGTTTTATATCTACTAACCATGTATACCTAAATACGTGATGAGAGATATTGTTACCAAGAAATCATATCTTATATACTCCCTTCGTTCCATAATGTAAGACGCTTTTTGATACTACACTAGTATCAAAAAGGGTCTTATATTATGGGACGGAGGGAGTATAAGAGAAGACAAATTTGTTTCTTTATGATTTCTCTATTCTCCACCTCAACATTTATCCTACATGGAGCTCTTAAAACAACAATATTATTGTACACGCTTTTATGCGTTAACGTGACTTATGTAGTCATTTGCTAACTATATCTAGACTAGCGCAACAACCTCCCCATCCTCTTGTATCGGATTACATTAATTGTTGCAGTATAGATGGCTGCATATAAAGATTCTAAGCTACTACGATGATCCATAGGCCAAGATATAACAAGGCCAGTGTATCAAATGTGAACTGAACTGCAAAAGGGAAAGGTAGTACAAAGTGTAGGTATAGGTGTGGGAGGTGTCGGTGAATTGTTGGCAATGACTGAAATATGTTCCACCTACCAGTATTGGTCCCAAAGGTTGAATGAAGCCTTTGGGACAAGGAAGCGGATCCTTGGTGTGCACAACTCACATCATGTGTGTTGTGTCTTATGCTCGATCCGCTCCTTTTGATGATGTTTGCCTTCCTCCCTAACCGAATTGATATCTCTTCGCTCCATTCTAGCCTCGCTCCCTCCCCGTTGCACTGTATCTTTGTTGGGCGGAACATATGTCCTAGTCTCAGCTTCATTCTCCAAGTACCCATTCGTTCCACTGCGACGACCGAGTTAGCACCGTCCAGACATGAGCTCGTGTAACCGTCCTGCGAGTGGGAGCTCGACATGTTTCTCAAGTCCAATCGGTTGTCAGTGAGACACAAGACTTGGCCTAGCTCCTCTTTGCATGAGTGTGTTAACTAGTGGGATGGAGTGACACTGTTCCTTCTATCAAACTAGTATATGCGCCAGAAATTCTCACCAAGTTACCGATGACAAAGGCTCGGGACTTCATGGCGAGCGGATTGTTGCACGACTTACTCCGCCAAGGAGAGGAACATCTAGTCAAGGAACGGTAGCCGTACAAGTAAATTAAGGATACAGCTTACATTTGCCAAAGACTACTTAGAACCAAACACAAAGATTGGTCGGATTCGGATGCCTCCTGTTCTAAACAAAAGACACCAATAACACTCGTTTAATCCAACCACTTGGAACTGACCCGAAAGACCGCGGATGGGAGAAATATATAAGAAATCCAACTGGACCATATTCACAGAAAAATAAATTCCATGACCTGCAAAATAGAACTCATGGAGACCTCGACCCGCCGGACCATGGCAACTTCCTCCAGTCCCGCGTTTCGGCGCTTCTACTAGCTACAAAGTGTGGAATTTGTAGTGAAATTCATTGAACTGGAGCAAGGACTAATCTGGGTGCTCTTTGCCTCTCAAACCTGGGCACTCTCGAAGATGCATGTATCGGGTTGAATTTTGGACATAAGGTAGCTTGGCACACCCAGCTGATTTTTTTTTCTAAATGTGTTTGTATTTGAGGCTGCGGTTTGAGCTATGAAAGGAAGAGAGCACAAGGGGGTTCTGCACATAATTCTGTTTTGATCTGAGATAAGCAAACGACATCCAGTTCAAACCAACATTTTTTGTGTGGGGCAATACAAACCTACATTGGTAGCCTAGGCTCTTAGCTCCAAGGGTTTTTTGGAAACAGAATTCTCAGCTTATAACGTTCTGCGTTTGTGGTATCCGTGTTGTACTACTTGGTCTCAGGTTTTTGAGAAGCTAGGCATTTGAAGGAAATGGTTTGGCATATAAACATAGTGCTGACATGCATCTAGATCAAATGCAACTATATGTAATTATTATCGAACTGTTGCCTCTATGTTCAATTCATTGAAGAACGAATCTCTTGCATTTTAAAGATGTATATATGCATTATATTTTGAAATGGAGATCCAATATCTGTTCTCGACTTTTGGGATGTTTTTTCATCGTCAAGTAGTGGAACCCGCCCCAAAGAGCAAGTGGTAGGTGAGGATATTCCGATTGATGATACCAGGTTTCCAATTTCTACATAAATGAAAGCAAAACAGTAATGCAATAGGATAGACATCCCATGAATTGAACGCGGCCAAGGATATCCAAAACATATCAAATCATAGACATTTACTATTGAGCGTACATTTGATTTATGACTACATGTTATGTGTGTTCACTTTGATGATCGTAGTTGCCAGAGAAATAGAGATAGCGATGTTGTACTATACTTGACTTGAGTAGGTTTCCACAGGTGATACATGGCCCACAAACTAATTTGATATTTCTTAGTTCGAAATGTGCATCAACCTCCTTGTCAACTTATGTTGGATTGCATTAATTGCTACAGTGTAAGTGGCTACATATAAAGCTTCTAACCGGTGTTGGATCGATAGGGCAAGAGAAGAAGAACAATGCGACAAGCGTGAGTCGAGCCGCTGAGGGATAGAGGGATGCAAAGTATAAGCATCGGTGTAGGAGGTTTCGATGAAGTGTTGGCTATGCAGGATACCTATTCCAGTAGAAAACTCGAGAGACACATGCTGAATGAAGCCTCTTAGACATGAAAGCGGATCCTCGTCATGCACAATGCATGCCAGGTGCACCTTGTCTCCTGATCTGCATGCCCAACCTCTTAGAGTTCTCCTTTTTCATAAACTAGACTAGCTCTCACCGTGCCATTTCAAGCTCTTTTCTTGCATATGCCCTTACTATACTAGCACCTTCCTGTCCTATGTCCTTGTTATATTTGCTAGGGTGAAACGTGTGCTCGTCATGCATTACTTCCCTTGGATGCAGTGGCGGAGCTTCATGGGGGCCAAGCTGGG
>NC_041380.1:546629567-546688391 GCF_002162155.2 Triticum dicoccoides | reverse complement strand
TTTGTATATATTTCTTTGTAGTAGGCCTATTTTCCACTAAAAACAGCTGAAATAGTTATGTTTGCCCCTCCTCCAGCCCATTGCCCCCCATATATTCGGCTCAAGCTCCGCCACTGCTTGGATGTACCTGTGTTTGTTCCAGTTGTGGCAGCAGCGCTTTCCATTCGTGTTAAGCAATTGTAGCTGTACAAGTATATTAAGGAGACATTTTAAACTAACTAACTAAATCATATTGTAATGATTGTTTGATGTTAGGATTGACGGTAGACGACAACGACCATGAGGTCGAGGGCGTCGCACTTCGGGATTCTCAGCTTGATTCCTCGCGCGGGAGAGCTCCTGGACACAGTTGCGACGAACGGTGTCTGATTGTGCTAGCGTGCGAGCTCGCGTGCATCAGCTACACGTCGCCGAAGCGAGCGGAGAGAGAGGAGAAAGGGAGGAGGGGGCCTAGGGCAACTTGGGAGACATCTTTATAGGGCTATGGGAGGACGTGGATAGGGCTGGCCATCCACGGCCATGGCAGTCGTGGATGTGTTGTGTGCGCCAAATCATGGTTCTGTCTCTTGGGGCGCTGCTATACCACGCTTGAAGCGAGACCGAGGGAAGGATCGCGTGAATGGAGGTGTGAGATGGGCAGGCCCAAGCACGCGGGTGGCCACAACCTCGTTTTTTTGTTTTTCTCTCTCTTTTTTACTTTCTTTTTTTCACTTTTGTTTATACTTCCAAATATTCGAAAAATGTATTACAAAAAACATTCTAGATAAAACATTTGAAAATGCTAACATAGCATTTGTAAAATGTTAAATGTGTATAGTAAAAATGTTTCTCATGTATAGAAAACATGTATACGAAACAAACACAATGTGTATGAAAAAAGTTGATCATGTATTAAAAAATGTTAATCAAGCATTTTAGACAAATTCCTTTTCTAAAAAAAGCATTTTAGACAAATGTTAATCATCTATTTAAAAAATATTAAACGTGTATAAAAATGTTCCTTGTATATACCAAAAATGTGGAACATGTACTAAAAAATGAACATAAAAACATAATTTTAGAAAAAATGTTGATCATGTATCAAAACATGTTAATCATATATTTAAAAAATGTTAACCATATATAAAAAATGTTCCTGATATATATAAAAAATGTACAATATGTATGAAAAACTAGTCATCAAAGAAGAAAAAATTGAAAAAAATTGTTAATCATGTTTTTCAAATATGTTAAATGTGTACAAAAAATGTTCTTGGTGTATATAATATTTTTTTTGAATAAATTTAAGGGCAGGCCTGGCGTAGTGGTGAAGTCCTCTCCGCTTGTGCCAAGAGGTCCTCGATTCGAACCAGCCTCTCTGCATTGCACTTCGCACGGATAAATCTAGGTTCTTGTAATCCCTCCCTAGACCCCACCTTCTGTGGGAGCTTCTATGCACTGGGTCTGTCCTTTTGTCCTTTATGTATTAAAAAATTAAACATAAAAACATAAATTTTCTAAAATGTTGATCATGTATAAAAATATAAATCATATATTTAAAAAATGTTAAACATGTATGAAGATTTGTTCTTGATATATACCGAAAATATACAATGTGTATGAAAAAAGTAGTCAACATAAATTTTGAATTTTTTAATCATGTATTAAAAAAATGTTAAACATGTATAAACAAATGTTTTTGATGTATATGTAAAATATACAAGTCTGCATGAAAATGTAGATACATGTTGAAGAAAACACCCCAAACAAAAACGGTGAAAACCGAAGAAGCGGAAGAAAGATAGACCTCAAAAATGAGAAAACCCAAAGAAAACCATGAAAACCCATGAAGAAATGAAGAAAACCCAAGAAAAATAAAGCAAAACCGAAGAAAAATTAAAAAACCGAGGTAAACTAAGAAAGAAACAAATAAAACCGAATAAAATAGAAATAAATAAAATAAAACGGAGAATGGAACATAAGAAAAATGGAGAAAAAAGAAGGAAAAAAAACCATAGCAACATGAGCCCTCACCTACGACACACCTACCCCCTCAACTGTTCTTCCCATAACAACATCAATATTATCCAAATTGGACGAGATGGGCGAATTATAAATGAAAGTAAATATTTTGATTCAACGCATTATGAATACTGACCGAGGGACTTATCGATGGGAGGTGGTTTCACTGCATTCCCGTGCTACACAAACCATATTTTGGGTTGTATTTGCCTATAGATGCTTGGTCCTAGGGCTCATACTTGGGCGAACAACTCCCTTAGGCATGCCACTCCCGGTTTCCTTGAGGGAGTTGCGCGACAACAAAAAGGAAGTCCACGGCATGCAGCCGTCCAAGACGAAGGAAACATTCAACTTCTTCAAAAGTAATAGACTAGCAGATTTGCATATTAGTAGATCCGATTTGGACATTCCATCCCGATCATCCACCCAAAAACTCGGCGCGTTGACATGCAACTCGTGAAACACATCAATGTGCTCCTGCGTTGTAATCTCATCGTGTATAATCACCACATTTTTAATTTTTTAAAGGAATAAGTATATTTTCATCCTCGAACTCTTTCGAGAGTATAGAAATCATCCATCAACTTAAAACCGGATAATTTTCATCCCTCAACTATCAAAACTGGATAGTTTTCGTCCCTCACGCCGCTTCGGGCGGTTCTCGCCCGCATGAACAGTAAACCGATAAACAGTAACTTTTTTAAAAAGCAAAAAAGTAAAAAAAAACTGAAAATTTGCAGGATCAAAGTTCCTCGAATGCGCAAGGTGCATACAAATTTTCATATTGTTTGGACATTCAAGGTGCTCATGACAAATAAAAAATTGTAAATATGTACGTCGGTGAACAGTAAATTAAAAAATAGCAATTTTTTTTATTTTTTGGCATCAAAGATACTTGGGTATGCAAGGTGCTTGCATATTTTCGTGCTGAAATGACATAAGAGGAGCTCTAGCAAAAAAACAAAATAGTGCACTTTTTCAAAGTTTTTTCCCAGCCAATTTTTGTCTTTTTTTTGCCATGAGCTCTCACAATGTCCAAACACCATAAAATTTTGCATGCACATTGAGCACCCGAGCATCTTGTATGCCAACAATTTTCATTCTTTTAATTTGTTTTCTATTTTTTGGAATTTACTGTTTAATGACGTACATATTTATGGTTTTTCCTTTGTCACGAGCTCCTGGAATGTCTAAATAGCACAAAAAATTTCATGCACCTTGCGCACCCGAGGAACTTTGATCCCACAAATGTTCTTTTTTTTTTTTTGCTTTTTTGCCTTTTATTTTTTACTGTTCACCGGTTTACTGTTCATACAGGCGTAAACCGCCCGAAGCAGCGTGAGGGATGAAAACTATCCGGTTTTGATAGTTAGGGAACAAAAACTATCCGGTTTTGATTTGAGGGACGATTTCTGAACTCTCGGAAGAGTTCGAGGACGAAAAATATACTATAGAGCTTAAAAAAATGCCATTGGATATGACTATAGAGCTTGGAAAAAATACCACTGCAGAGCTTTATGAAAATTGCATAACATTTTCGAATCGGCAAGAATTGCAGTGGCATATCCTATCTGCTCAATCCTGTAACTAATGGGCCTTTTTAGACGGGCTGGTAAACGTAGGCCTCAAACAGGGCAGAGAAGGCGGCGTCGATGCAGTTTAACACAGACATATTATATGCAGGACTTCAGTACGGCCATCTTACATGCGAAATTCCGCTGCCTCAAGAACTTAGAGATTGATTTTGACCATGAAGGACAGGGGGGCTTTTCTCCAGGCTATGATTATTTTTCTCTAGTTAATATTCTGGACGCTTGTCCTCTCCTGGAGACTTTTGTCTTATATGTAAGTCACTACTTCCCCTCTAGCTTGCAACATCAGTATCCTACTATCTGAACATGTAACTCTAGGTTCACGTTGTTCCTCCACACAGGTATCACAGAGGAACGTAGAGCATGAATTGATACCTGAAGACTCGCTGTTGAGACGACATCACCATGGCAAAATCAAGGATGTGACCATCATAGGCTTCTGTGCTGCAAAGAGCATGGTCGAACTAACCTGCCATATTCTTGAGAATGCAGCATTACTTGAGTGTCTCACTTTGGACGTGGTATGTGATAATGGTGTTGAGGAGGATGATCGGTCTTGTGTCAACAAAAGTTACAAGTGCAGCCCTCAGATTGGCAAGCGGATGATTGCTCAAGCACACAAAGGCCTCTGGGCCATTGGAAGATATGTTGCGGACAAAGTTCCCTCCACCGTCAAGTTAAATGTCAAAAAGCTTTGCGAACGTTGCCATGCAATGGAATGATTGTGCCTGATGTTTCTCCGCTTGAGTGAATTTAATGTTGCATATATTATCGCTTTGTATTGTGTTAAGGCAACTCCAATGTGGATCATCAAACCGATGGCACCAACTATCCATGGACACATCTGAACTTGTTACGGGCGGGGGGTGCAGGCCATCCAACCATAGACACTAAATGTTCGAAACATTTGAATAGAGTGAGCATAAAAACGAAAAAAATTGAACAAAGTTTGATATATTTATAAACAAACGGATGAAATTTAACATGTTGGAACTTAATTTAATCTAAACTAAACTATGTGAGATACTGGATAGATATAGGACGGTGAGCTTGTATACATGGCACTTTTGAGGCCATTGGACCTTTGTCATCGTCTGCGTTGTTACTCAAGTTGCCATTTGCCGCACCTTTCTCGTCATGGTTGCACTAGGGGGCAAAATGCCTGCCAGGCGCCGCAGCATCCCTGCTCGGCTGTCGCACGCTCGCTCTTGACAAGCTTGGCCGCCTTTGTCGCTTGGCGCGCTTGGGCTTCATCGGCCCTGCTTGGAGGAGCTGGTGGTTGAGGCGACACTGATGGCGGGAGCCTGACTCGGCGATGGTCTTGGACCGGTCGAGAGCCTAGGCCGACACGACTTGGCACTTCGTGAACGCCGCCCAGTGCTACGTGTTGCATTGCTCTCGATGCCCCGCCTTGGAGAGGCATTTGTTCGTGTCAAGGAAGACACACAGTCAGCTTGGAGGTAGTACTCTACACACGATTGTGCCCAGGACGGTTGGGGGGAGGACTCCTCCTCCTTCACAATGGCAAATGGACGCCATCAATTGCGAACGAGGCGGGGAGGTCTGCTTCTCTTTCATGCGATATTCGAGTTGGATGTCGTGGCTACATGGTGGGGAGGTCGACTCCTCCTTTACACGACATCTAATTTGGAAGCCGCAGTTGTTATAGGGGATGTCATTGTCAGACTGCAGTCGATCAACAACCACTAGAGCGCGATCTCCGTTTGCCGCTTGAACTCGTCGTCCATAGCAGCCACGGTGACGAGTAGGGGCGGCTTATGCACCTTCGCATCGTCACAAGATCGGTTCTGACTTGACGTTGGACGAAGTTGTGGATGAGAGGAGCCGAAGACCGTGGGCGACGGTGCCAACTGGATCTGGGGCTATCCCGGATTCGGAGCCGCGCGCCGTCCACCTGTTGCAGGTGTCAGACTTCTTGCCCATTGCGACGGCCGGTGATGGAGGTGTGATGCTATGCGACGCGGCGGAGAGGAGAGGATGATAGGGCTAGCGTCTGCGGCCGATCGACTGTAAATAGCCTTAGGCACGCGAATTGATGAGGCATCAATGTGGTCAGGGAGCACTGAAGTAGGCTACTCGGCCACCGCGCCGCCATGAATGTGGGTTGATGGGCGACCCGTCAAGGCAGAGTGAATGCGTAGCACGAAATATTTTTTGAACGGGAGATGTGTTTTCGGTGGTATGGGATGTGGAAAAACTGCAAAAATACTTTGCAAACAAACGCACCCTTGATGATCAATTGGCCCCGAAAGCCGCGTCCTCATGATGCGGGTAAATATCAAGTACTCCCATCTTTGAGGTGCTCCTCATGCTCCAACTTCAAATAAATCAATTTTAAATGTTTAAAAAATTCTAGAAAAATATATGAATGTTTACAAGGAATGCGACTACAACTCCTAAAAATTCCAGGTCCAAGTTTTAAATGTACGTTGAGAAAAAAAGAGCGAAATCTTAGCATGAATAGTGTCATAAAAAACAAAAGTAGCATTTGACACTATTCACGTTTGATTTGTCCTTTTTGTTTCTCAATGTACATTTCGGGTTTGGACCTGAATTTTTTAGGAGGTGTAGTCACATTCCTTGTGAAAATTCACATTTATTTTCAGAATTTTCGAAACATTTTAAAATTGATGTTTTACATTTGAAGCATAGGGAGGTTGTGTAGAAAAAAATTACATCCATAATAAACTAGAAATAAATGCGTTTTGAGGACTCAAATCCTGCCCGCGTACTTTACATATGCATACTTGAACCAACTCAGCTAGCTAACCCACTGGGTGGAATAGAAAAGGAAAACTCGCTTTTATTCTGTACCTACTATTGAAACTCTTACCCTGATTGTTTCGTATGTTTTGTACGGGCTCGTGGGAAATTCTTTTTTTTCATCCGCCACCCTTCTCCCGATCACTTGCAATCCAAATCAAATTAGTATTCGCAAAAAAGTTGGGCATCCTCACAAAAAGTTTTATTTTTTGTGTCATTTAAAAAGCCTTCTACCTTTCAAAAAACATTATGTATTTTTTGGAATCATTGATGCATCTTAATATATTTGTGTAGTATTAAGAAAAGTGTTTGTGTATTAAATAATGTTTATATCATTTAAAATATATTCACCCTTTTCTGAAAAATCATGTAATTCTAAAAAGTGTTCACATGCTTAAAAATATATTCGTAATTTTAAAAATACGCATGCTCTTTGAAACAATCATGTGATTTGAAAAGTGTTCATGTTTAAAATAACATTCATGTGAGTTGGCATAAGGGCATGTCCAACGGGGACGCTAAGAGAGGGGCGCCAGGATTTGTTTCCTTGTCTAAGGGCAGTTAGGTCCTCCGATCCTGGCGTCATCTATGGCATCGATGCCAGAAAAGGCATCAGGCGCTTGTGATTTTTTCTATCGCACGAGACGAAGCACTGAGTTCAGCCGCCGATGCTTTAGCGCATGTGATTACAGTCTAGCCTTGAAAAGGAAGGAGCGCTTGCATGCTTTTAATTTTCATCGTATTTAATGTATTTTCCTAAGCGCCTCTATAGGCGTCTTGCGTTGAAGATGTTCCAAGAGGGATGGTGTATGCAATAGCTCGAGAAGGACAGCTGTCACGCCTAGACTGACGAGATTAGTTTTAAAACTATTAGACATTCACTCACGAGGGAGTTCAGTGACAGATGTGAGTGCGGTGGCCTAGATCATCACCTTGGAATTGACCACCTTCAGACGCATTGTGATTAGGTGGATACCATGGCCATAGTCAGTGAAGACGGGAAGGAGGATAAACCACAACATGGATGAGACACTATGTTCAAATAAATAATTTGGACCTGCGAAGGGGTTCAAATAGATAACTTGGACCTGCGAAGGGGTCTTGGGTCGTGCTTATTATGCTAGGAGTATGCGATTTTTTTTCCCGTTGCAACGCACGGGCATATTTGCTAGTCTATATATCAATATAAAAAGACCTAAAAAGGAAGATTCAATTAATCTGGGCCATCAAATTATGTTAATCCAACGACCTAGACTGCTTCAATGTCGAGTGCTCAACACGTTTAGCGTACAGTTAATTTAATGCTAAAAAATACTAATCACATAATAACACAATACGCAAAATATACTTGCACGGACACATTGATTGACGTTCAAACGGATGATGTAGTCTCACGCGAGGCCAAAGGGCAACGGATATCCACACGATAGCGCAGTCCCGGACAAGCAGTCTGCCGGGCCGCCACCACAGACTCGACTAGCCCGCCTGATCGCTTCGCCTCCACCACATTTCGCCGCGGCTCGAGCTAATCCGCTACGCCGGGGCGCGCCTCCGCTCTCCGCCCGGCGCCCCGTACCGCCATCCATCCATGGAGATCTCCCTGGACGCCGCGCTGCTGGGCGTGCAGCGGCACGGGCAGGACCTGGCCTACCGCCTCGCGCAGGGCGTCTCGGGCCTCCTCCTCCACCTCCACGTGCAGCCGCCGCAGCTCCCCTGGCCCGCCCCGCCGCTGTCGCTCAAGCTCATCCCCTTCGACATCGAGCTCCCCGCCGCCCCCTTCGCGGTGGGCGGGGGCGTCGACCTCCCGGCCGTGGCCGTCGCGTCGTTCGTCGAGATCGGCGGCCGGCTCGGGCAGGCCGGGTCCGACCTCGGCGCCTCCGTCGGCGGCGCCGTGCAGCAGCTGTCGCGGCAGATCCCCGTGCCGTTCCGCGCCGAGCGCGCGCGGCGCCGGAAGTGGGAGGGGGCCGCTGCGCCACCGACGACCGCGGCGGTGGACGAGGGGGAGGCGGGGCTCGCTGCGGAGAGGGCTGCCGAGGGCGGGGTGGCCTTGGAGGGTGTCGGGGAAGGAGGCTCTCTCGAGGAGGTGGCTGCGGCTGTGGCGGCGGCCACTGGGAGTGCCGCTGCCGCCAGTGCGGTCGGGGCCGGGGCTGAGGGTGCGGATGGGTCGGATGAAGAGGAAGACGGGTTCGGGTTCGAGTTCGAGATCGGCACTCTGGGGAAATTTATGAAGCCTCAGGTACCAATGTTGGATTTCCATTTCAATTGATATGTTTTCTGCTATCCCACGCACTTGTGTGATAGATATAATGCTTCAAAGTGAGATGATGTATCTTATGCATGTGGAAGCTTAGCTTATGCATGGATGATTTAGTTGTAGAATGGTGGCTATGTGCTTGTTGTGTAATTGGTTGTGTTCATTGTTGGAAATAATCAAGTCGTATCCCGTTAGGAATGATGTTGGTCAAGTCGGATTGCGCCACATTTGTGTCTTGTTTGTGTTCATTGTTGGTATAATCAATACTTAGCTATGTCCCTGCCAGGAGCTGTGTTGGTCTAATCTGATTGTGGCCTGTCTAGTCCTACCTGGCTATGTCCTAATTGACGTGTACGGAAGGCGAGTCTGTATACGAGAGTGTGTCGTGTAGCTTCATTGTGCATACATACACATCCAGGTTGCAATGTTGTATACTGTTTTGAGAAAGAAACAAGGAAAAAAAAAGAGAGGCACCTGTCTTTGGTGAAATATGCCTATCTTGTGTATGCGTGATTTGTTTGGCTGATTGATTCTGCCGCACAAAGTATTAATTAGGGGGAGATTGTTGGAATGATCAAGACTTAGTCGTGTCTGGTTTGGTCCTACCTACATGTTAGTTGACATGTACGACTTGGACAAGGTGAGTCCGTGGAGTGTGTGCGAGTGTGAGTCATCTAGCTTGATCGTTTACATATGCACATGCAGCTTATAATCTTGTGTAAGATTTGTCAGAAGGAAACAACAAAAAAAAGGAGACACAAGAGATGACTTGGCGAAATATCCCAGTTGTGTGTATCTGTTATTTGTTTGTGTGATTGACTGCTGGGGCTAAAAGCTAACACTCTTAAATTTCAATATGATATACTGTTTGTGGCTATTTGTTTGTCATTTAGTAGTACACATGTACTTCAGATATCCTTTTCGTATGCCAAAGGTTATATACCCTTCTTTTTTTCTGCAGATTTATGATGGGTTTTTGTACAGGTTTAGAGTGTAATTATACTGGGTCTGCGATGCTGAAACACATTCAATATGCTCAAGTACACATCATAACACCTGTAATGATGATGATGCAGGGGACTGTAAATGTCTCAGCAATGTACAATACAAGGCACCATACTGTTGATAGTTCAGTTGTTGCACGTGGAGACTTTTGGAGGTTAGAATCATCACGAGGTGGTTCAAATAATGGAAATGACAATGCACCTGGTTTCCTTATTCAGTTGGGTCCCTTACTTTTTGTGCGAGACTCTACAACACTTCTTTTGCCTATTAATCTGTCAAAGCAACACCTCATTTGGTATGCTTATGATCACAAGGTACTTCTCTTATTCGTGATATATGAATGAATCTGTGCATGTTCATTAGTTTTTATTTATTTTATCGTTCAGATAATTGACGAGAACAGTGTATTTGTTGCCTTTTCTTATGAATGATAATCTCTAAAGCTTTATATACTCCCTCCGTCCCACAATATAACAACATTTTTGACACTATACTAGTGTAAAAAACGTTCTTATATTATGGGACGGAGGGAGTACATTGCATTGTATATTGGTTAAATGTGAAATATACTACAAGAGTGCAAATATTATGCATAGCATCTACTTGAAACTAAAACCAGTTTTTTATTCTAGTTGATTGGTCATGTAATCATCAAGTAATAGTATATAATTATGGAATGCTCATCTTGCTCTGCATCAATTCTTGGTGATTCTGCTCTGTTAGCTAGTCTGATTTAGGATTGTTCTGTGGAAGCTTGCAGTTATAATGCCCTCTCCTAGCTAGTCTGATTTAAGATGTGAAAATGTTGGTTCTAAAATGCATGACCATATTTCTCTATCCAGATCCATAAAAGTGATTTAGATGCTGAATTCAGCTCTAGCAGAGTCAGTTAATTAGTTATGCATTAGAAATATTCTCCATATTTGTAAGCATGTATTTTGCATACTTATTTCTGCTAAATTTTCTAACACGTTAAGTACTTGCTATAGCTATCACCATCTTCTGGAATTGTGCCCATTCAAGCTCTTTGTGTGCATGTATTGACCTATATTTTACTACTTGCACGTACTAAATACTTATTCATTTCTTGTAGAATGGAGTGCATTCCTTATGTCCAGTTATCTGGTCAAAACAGAAAAAATGGTTGTTGATGTCCATGATGTGCCTCAACCCGGTAGCTTGTGTAAGTAGACATGTTGGTTGCTCTTACCTTGCCCTTTTGCCCTCCGCTTTCAGTTACTCCCTCCGATCTAAAATAAGTGTTGTGGTTTTAGTTCAAATGTGTTTTTCCTAGTATCTATCCAGTGTCAGCTGTATTCCAATTTTATTGACCAAAGTTTGCGGATCATCAGTCTGTGTACTAAGTTGCCGGATAGTTTAGTTAGCTGTACAAATGCTTAGCTTGCTTCCTCCCTGTATTTTGCCATCATGTGGTGCATGTGTCTATGAAGGTATTGTTCCGCTAGGCCTTGTCATTAACATTTTTTCTACTATCAACCTTGCCATTAACTTTGTATGAGTTTTATAAGGAAATAAAAAACAATGGAACTTGTCCATGCTTAGTGCAATCATCTAACCTTCTAATTTACTGGAGCCATGTAAACCTAAAAGGAATGCGTCAATTTTTCGCATGACTGTTTGTTTGTGGATGTACATTGATAGGCAACTGTATAGCTGGCAAATTTATCAAAGGCTATCATCCTACTGATGAGTACTTGTTACCGTCTTATCATCTTCCCTTGGTTGTTCTTTGTTGCAGGCCTTCATGGATGTGGAATTCTCAAATGGGCAATTTAGATATGTTGCTGGTGAGGGGATAACAGCAAGTGGTTTTCTCCCATTATTTGGTGGATTGCTTCAAGCCCATGGAAAAATTCCTGGAGAAACCAAACTGAGCTTCTCCTTCAAGGTTGGTCAATGCTAGCTATGTAACTGCACAATTTTTTTTATGTTTGTAAATTCTTACAGAAACAGTTTGAACTGTGCAGATTGTCAAGAACTATTCTATTATGAAACAACAATAACATGCATTACACATGCTATTTTTTGTATTTGTTTCAAAGTTACATTACTCTTATTTTCTTGGGGTGTGTTCCTAATTCTTTCACTTGTCCTTTTATTTGTTAATTTTTTTCCCCATTGAAGAGCTCGCAAGGTACATGGTTTACCCCTACATATCAATGGCCTGACAATTCTCTGTCATTTGGAGTCGCCCACGCGGTAGCATGGAAAAAGTCTGGCCTTATGATGAGACCGAGCACCCAAGTCAGGTAGTTTCTTGGCTCATAGCCGTAACTGGTTTCTCGGCTCAGTAAAAGGTGGATTGGTCTTACTTGGTAAAAGGCTGGATTGCTGTTAGTCACAGTTCAAAATAGTCATTGTGTAGTATTTGTTGGGTAGGTGTCCTTACTGATATGATATCAAAAGTACTGGTAAATATATTATCTGGGTTGGTTTGAAAATGGCAACAGCCATTGTGTGGGATGTTTACCCATAGTTAATGCCAGATTAGCAAACGTCATT
Organism: Triticum dicoccoides; assembly: GCF_002162155.2. Classification (NCBI taxonomy): domain Eukaryota; kingdom Viridiplantae; phylum Streptophyta; class Magnoliopsida; order Poales; family Poaceae; genus Triticum; species Triticum dicoccoides. Next base: position 546,676,232 of record NC_041380.1, on the reverse strand, counting down.
GACGAAACAGTGTCCAAATATGCCAAATTCAGATCATGCTCCATGCTTCACTAAGTATATCATACTTGCATTTTTGTGTTCATTAGTTGGCATATGGCAGTCCATATTGCTTGAGGTCGTTTTCTGTTTCTGCCAACAGAAGAAAATAATGGTAGCTGGTTACTACTTCAGCTTCTTCCCTACTACTCCCTCCGTTCCCAAATATTTGTCTTTCTAGACATTTCAAATGGATACAACATACGGATGTATGTAGACATATCTTAGAGTGCAGATTAACTCATTTTGCTTCGTATGTAGTCACTTGAAATGTTTAGAAAGACAAATATTTAGCAACGGAGGGAGTAGCTATTTATGTTGATAAGTTGTATTGCAGGTTTTATTTTTTTTTTGTTTGCACAATCTGCTCCCAACCTATGAATAATCTCATCCATGGAACCACCTGCACCAGTGTTTGCCCCACTCTTGGAGGAAGTGATCCGGGCATACGGGCGGAGATTGTCCATTCATTGAAGGAAGAGATCGGTGTGTCGTGCGGCTTCTCATGCTCGAGACATCCTTCGGCTTTCACATCTCTTTCTGTAAGCCCTCAATTAGTTGTCATTATGCGAGGGTTTCTTCCTTATCGAAGCGCGTTTACTGCAAAGCATGAACTGACGCCCTTGTAATTATCGTGTGCTATGGCAGATTGGGCGGTCCAAGTTGAACGGTGAAGTTGGCAGTTCTGGGGTAGTAGTCACCATGGAGAAACCCCTCGACAACATGGGACCTCCATCTTTATCTGTTCAACTCAACGGAGGTCTCGAGTTCTGACGCTGCCTATTGCCCGTCTGTACATATAGATCGTAAGTAGGATAGTATACGATGTACGTAGATATTGTAGGATGTTCATGTAGTATAAGGCGTACACTTCTGGGTACCCATTTTATTATTCTGGAGGTAGCTTCTCATCCCGTGAAGCATATATGTAGTGGGGGTGTTCTGAATCTCTGTCTGGCATTGTACCCGACGCATTTCAGTTTGAAACAGATTTTCTTTTGAAACCCAGTAGGAACGTAATCTTAAAAGAAATTATTAGATCAGTTTGTTGTTAGTTTGTTGTTGAGACACAGCCACACTTCACATGCCCTGGAGTTGATGGGGCAGAGACGCACGCTCTCGCTTGATATGTATAGTGGAACCCGCGAATGATTCCAGTTAAGCTCCCGTGTGGAGAATTGCAGTTAAAGAGCACCTTTGTTTTTCTTCTCTGAAATGGCGGCAAGTACTCCTTCCGTTCCAAATTACTCATCCCAGAAATGGATGTATCTAAAACTAAAATACATCTAGATACATCCATACCTGTGACAAGTAATTTGGAACGAAGGAAGTAGTAGTCTAGCTTTATTCCATGTTTTGTTGAAGCGACGGGCAACCTCGCAAATACGAACTTTCTATAAGACGTTTCTAAGAGTCTATGATAGTGCCAAAATGCGTCTTATATTAAGTTACGGAGGGAGCATATAACTCTGCTCCATGTCACGTGGAAAAATCTATACGTAGGCGGAAGTGGTTTGCAGCAACTGCATCGCATCGATGCGTGCCAGTTTGAACCAAAATTTCTTACTACGGAACACAGTACGAACATGATCTTAACAGAAATCATCAGATCAGTTTGTTGTTGAGGCCACAGCCATGCACACCCTGTTGACGTGCAGTGCAGCTGACATTGACGTGACAGGAGAGATAATACGACACTGGAGCTCTTTTCCAAGCGCGTCGATTAAGGTTCCAGCCAGCTGTTTACATTATTTTCGGCCGGCTGTACGTACTCAGATACACAATGACAAAACGTCCCCATCATTTTCGTACGCCGCATATGAAAGCGAGGAGCTCATCAAGTCGACGAGCGGACAAAAATGCGGCGCAGGCAGGATCCCAGTCCCCGCTGCAAAATGGGAAGCTTCTCCGGTGTAGAACAGAAAGAACCATGGCTACTTGGCTAGTGCCCGGCGCCGGGGCTCGGCACGGACCCCATGGACCTCGCGGCCCTCGAGAACCCCCTCGCCGCCGCCGCCTCGCCGCCTTGGAGGTGGATCACGGCGGCCCTGCCGCCCTGTCGTTCCTCCCCCGCCGTCGGCAGGTTGCGCCCTTCGCACGGCGCGCATCGGAGCAGCACCAGCAGCAGCACGGCGAGGAACAACGCCCGCGCGAGCTGTAGCCGCGGCGGCGGCCTCCTGTTGCTGCTGCTGCTGCTGCGCGTCGGCGAAGGCGAAGCCATGCCGGAGCCGCAGGGCGCTGCTCGACGATCCGCTCCTGTGGGTGCTCTGGGAACGGGATGAGCTCAGGGAAGAAGAAATGGAGCTGGTGCTTGGCTGGGCCACCTGCTTTCGCAAAATGCTCGAGCTGGCGATGGGGCAGAGGCAGCCGTCTCCCGCTCTATATATACAGGGTCGCTGCGCACGTGGACGATTGTGATTTGCCCGTGGAGAATTCGTTTTTACTTTATTTTGAGCAGCCGTGGAGAATTCTTCCTGACCGCCTGCCGGCCAAGTTAATAGGGGTTGTTTGGTTCTAGGATTAGCATTGTAATATTATGTCATACATTTTTGTTAAACTTGTCTAAGGTTAGTTCATCAAAATGAAAGCCACAAGTTAACAAGTCTAAGAAAATCTTGCCACACTTTTTATGTGTATGTCATGTGGGGCATACGTGTGGCTTACGTAAGGTGTGGCTTGAACCAAACACTCATCTAAATTAGTCAAACTTGCCTAACCTTAGGTGACAATCTTTAACAAAGTTAGTCACAAACCAAACAGCCTCTAAATTTAGCTAGTTCCGCGTGTTCAAAAAAAATATCTTACGAAAAGGAAGTCAGCGGCTGCTTCTCATTTTGAAAAGTACTCCCTCCGCCCCGTAGTTTTTTTTATAAAGAGGTTAGACCCCTGGCCTCTGCATCTGCACGATGCATGTGATCATTTTATTATCTGCCCCACCTGCAGTATAAGTCGTTTAGTTTGTAAAAACGTTTTATATTATGACACGTAGGGAGTAATTTACATCAGATCAGCTCATGGACGATTGGATGGAGAAGGAGTAATGCGTGAAATCAAGGGTCAACCAGTGATCTGTTTGCATTGCTTTTTCAGTCGGCTCCAAGCCTCCAACTGATTAGTATGTGCGCCAAGTGTTTCGAGAGAGCTACATTTCGCAGCAGGTTAGAAAAAAATATATCCAAGAAAAAGTAAGAAGCCCGGTCAGGCTGCCAAGTGCCAACTCTGTTTTTTTAGTCTAAGTGTCAACTCTGTTAGAGCAACTCTAGCAGATCCTGCAAAACGCCCCGGCCCGTAAAATAACTGCCAAATTGCGGGTCGGGACCAGAAAATCTGCACGAGCAGACCCCGCATCCTGTCCCGGCCCGTAATTTTTTTTGTGGGGCGCGGCAAATCTTCTCCCCTAACCTTTATCTTCACGAGTTGGGAGGCCGACCCGAGCTCAACCCCTGTCCCGCGTGAGATTTGGCGGGAGGGACATTTCCGCGCAGCCATTTGATGCGTCTCCGTCGTATCTACTTTTTCAAGCACTTTTGCCCTTGTTTTGGACTATAACTTGTATGATTTGAATGGAACTAACCCGGACTGACGCTGTTTTCAGCAGAATTACCATGATGTTGTTTTATGTGCAGAAAACAAATATTCTCGGAATGACCTGAAACTCCACGGGAGGTCTTAGAAAAAATAATAAAAAATCCTCGCCAAATATAAAGACCAGGGGGCCCACACCCTTCTCACGAGGGTGGGGGGCGTCCCCCCTAGGGCGTCCCCTACCTCGTGGGCCCCCAGTTGCGTCTCCGACTCCAACTCCAAAATCATCGCGTTTTACGATACGGAGCCGCCGCCAAGCCCTAAAACCTCTCGGGAGGGCTGATCTGGAGTCCGTTCGAGGCTCCGGAGAGGGGGATTCATCGCCGTCGTCATCATCAACCATCCTCCATCACCAATTTCATGGTGCTCACCGCCGTGCGTGAGTAATTTCATCGTAGGCTTGCTGGACGGTGATGGGTCGGATGCGATTTATCATGTAATCGAGTTAGTTTTGTTAGGGTTTGATCCCTAGTATCCATTATGTTCTGAGATTGATGTTGCTATGACTTTGCTATGCTTAATGCTTGTCACTAGGGCCCGAGTGCCATGATTTCAGATCTGAACCTATTATGTTTTCATGAATATATGTGAGTTATTGATCCTATCTTGCAAGTCTATAGTCACCTACTATGTGTTATGATCCGGCAACCCCGAAGTGACAATAATCGGGACCACTCCCGGTGATGACCATAGTTTGAGGAGTTCATGTATTCACTATGTGCTAATGCTTTGTTCCGGTTCTTTATTAAAAGGAGGCCTTAATATCCCTTAGTTTTCAATAGGACCCCACTGCCACGGGAGGATAGGACAAAAGATATCATGCAAGTTCTTTTCCATAAGCACATATGACTATATACAGAATACATGCCTACATTACATTGATGAATTGGAGCTAGTTCTGTGTCACCCTATGTTATGACTGTTACATGATGAACCGCATCCAGCATAATTATCCATCACTGATCCGGTGCCTACGAGTTTTCCATATACTGGTTTACGCTTATTTACTTTCCCGCTGCTACTGTTACAATCACTACAAAATACCAAAAACATTACTTTTGCTATCTTTACTTTTGTTGCCGCTACCACCACTATCATATTACTTTGCTACTAAACACTTTGTTGCAGATACTAAGTTTCCAGGTGTGGTTGAATTGACAACTCAGCTGCTAATACTTGAGAATATTCTTTGGCTCCCTTTGTGTCAAATCAATAGATTTGGGTTGAATACTCTACCCTCGAAAGCTGTTGCGATCCCCTATACTTGTGGGTTATCAAGACCTTTTTCTGGCGTCGTTGCCGAGGAGCATATCTCTATTCTTTGAGTCACTTGGGATTTATATCTGCTGGACACTATGAAGAACTTGAGAGATCCAAAAACCAAGATCTATCCCTCAACTACGAGGCGGGGGGGGGTAAGGAATTGCCATCTAGCTCTGCACTTGATTCACCTTCTGTTATGAGTAAGTTTGCGACACCCACATCTGCTTCTGCTATTCGTTCTGATATGTCGCATGTTATTGATGATGCCACTTCTGCTATGCATGATACTTATGATGAAACTGCTTCTATGCCTGATACTACTGTGCCCCTTAGTGAATTTCTTGATTAACAAATCGCCAGGGCTAGAGAAAAAGAAATTATTGAATCTGAATACGATGATGATAGTGATGATGAAAATATGCCTGTTATTTCTGAAGGTTATCTTTTTGATATGGAATCTTTTGCTGCTATTTCTGCTTGCAAAGATAGATATGAGCTTAAGAGGTTATTAATTAAATGGAACAAAGAATCACTTAGAGATAAAATAAGACCTGACCCTGCTTTTGCTACTTCACCAATTTGTGTTCCCGATAAAGATTATGAATTCTCTGTTGATCCTGATATAATTACTTTGATTGAATCTGATCCGTTTTATGGCTATGAATCTGAAACTGTTGTGGCACATCTTACTAAATTAAATGATATAGCTGCCCTGTTCACTAATGATGAGAGATCACGTTACTTTTATATACTCAAAATATTTTCGTTCTCATTAAAGGGTGATGCTAAGATATGGTTTAATTCTCTTGATCCTGGTTGTGTGTGTAGTCCCCAGGATATGATTTATTACTTCTCTGCTAAATATTTCCCTGCTCATAAGAAACAAGCTGCTTTGAGGGAAATATACAACTTTGTGCAAATTAAATAAGAGAGTCTCCCACAAGTTTGGGGGAGGCTTCTCAAGTTACTTAATGCTTTGCCTGATCATCCTCTTAAGAAATCTGAAATACTTGATATCTTTTATAATGGACTAACCGATGCTTTCAGAGATTACCTCGATAGTTGTGCTGGTTCTCTTTTCAGGGAAAGAACACCGGATGAAGCTGAAATTCTATTGAATAGTATGTTGACAAATGAAAATAATTGGGCACCTCCTGAGCCAGCTCCGAAGCCATCTCCTGCTTCAATTACTGAGCCTATTCCTAAACCAACTCCTAAGAAGAGAGGTATTTTATTTCTCAGTCCCGAAGATATGCAAGAGGCAAAGAAATCTATGAAAGAAAAAGGTATTAAAGCTAAAGACGTTAAGAATTTACCTCCTATTGAAGAAATACATGGTCTTAATATACCGCCTGTTGAAGAAACATATGATCTCAATTATTTATTTACTGAAGAACCTCCTGATCCCGATATCCCGACACAGGTAGTAAAGGTAAATTCTCTTTATAGATATGATAAAGCTGAAGTCCCTCCTACTAAAATTGCTAGTCAATGCTTGGATGAGTTTGATAACTTTATGTATAAGCAAGATGACTTCAATGCTTATTTTGGTAGACAATTAAAAGAAAATGCTTATTTGATTAGACGCTTGGGTGATTATTGTTGGGGAACATAGCAGAAATTTAAAAATTTTCTATGCATCACCAAGATCAATCTATGGAGTCATCTAGCAACGAGGGAAGAGGACTTCATCTACATACCCTTGTAGATCGCGAGCGGAAGCATTCAAGAGACCAGGGTTGATGGAGTCGTACTCGTCGTGATCCAAATCACCGATGACCGAGCGCCAAACGGATGGCACCTCCGCATTCAACACACGTACGGTTGGGAGAGACGTCTCCTCCTTCTTGATCCAGCAAAGGGAGAGGAGAGGTTGATAGAGATCCAGCGGCACGACGGCGTGGTGGTGGAAGCAGCGGGATCTCGGCAGGGCTTCGCCAAGCACCAACGAGAGGGAGAGGTGTCACAAAGGAAGAGGGAGGCGCCAGGGACTTGGGGTGCGGCTGCCCTCCCTCCCCTCCACTATATATAGGGGCCAGGGGGGCGCTGGCCCCTCTAGATCCCATCTAGATGGGGGGCGGCGGCCAAGGGGGTGGATTGCCCCCCAAGCCAAGTGGAGGCGCCCCCCACCCCTAGGGTTTCTAACCCTAGCCCCAGGGGGAGGCCCAAGGGGGGCGTACCAGCCCACCAGGGGCTGGTTCCCTTCCCACTTCAGCCCATGGGGCCCTCCGGGATAGGTGGCCCTACCCGGTGGACCCCTGGGACCCTTCCGGTGGTCCCGGTACAATATCGGTGACCCCCGAAACTTTCCCGGTGGCCGAAACTGGTCTTTCTATATATAAATCTTTACCTCCGGACCATTCGGGAACTCCTCGTGACGTCCGGGATCTCATCCGGGACTCTGAACAACTTTCGGGTTACTGCATACTAATATCTCTACAACCCTAGCGTCACCGAACCTTAAGTGTGTAGACCCTACGGGTTCGGGAACCATGCAGACATGACCGAGACACCTCTCTAGCCAATAACCGACAGCGGGATCTGGATACCCATGTTGGCTCCCACATATTCCACAATGATCTCATCGGATGAACCACGATGTCGAGGATCCAATCAATCCCGTATTCAATTTCCTTTGTCAATCGGTACGTTACTTTGCCCGAATCGGTATCCCAATACCTTGTTCAATCTCATTACCAGCAAGTCACTTTAGTCGTGCCGTAACACATCATCCCGTGACCAACTGCTTAGTCACACTGAGCTCATTATGATGATGCATTACCGAGTGGGCCTAGAGATACCTCTCCGTCATACGGAGTGACAAATCCCAGTCTCGATTCATGCCAACCCAACAGACACTTTCGGAGATACCTGTAGTGTACCTTTATAGCCACCCAGTTACGTTGTGACGTTTGGTACACCCAAAGCACTCCTACGGTATCCGGGAGTTGCACAATCTCATGGTCTAAGGAAATGATACTTGACACTTAGAAAAGCTCTAGCAGACGAACTACACGATCTTGTGATATGCTTAGGATTGGGTCTTGTCCATCACATCATTCTCCTAATGATGTGATCCCGTTATCAATGACATCCAATGTCCATGGTCAGGAAACCGTAACCATCTATTGATCAACGAGCTAGTCAACTAGAGGCTTACTAGGGACATGTTGTGGTCTATATATTCACACATGTATTATGATTTCCGGATAACACAATTATAGCATGAACAATAGACAATTATAATGAACAAGCAAATATAATAATAACCATTTTATTATTGCCTCTAGGGCATATTTCCAGCAGTCTCTCACTTGCACTAGAGTCAATAATCTAGTTACATTGTGATGAATCGAACACCCATAGAGTTCTGGTGTTGATCATGTTTTGCTCGAGGGAGAGGTTTAGCCAACGGATCTGTGACATTCAGGTCCGTATGCACTTTACAAATATCTATGTCTCCATTTTGAATATTTTCACGAATGGAGTTGAAGCGACGCTTGATATGCCCGGTCTTCCTGTGAAACCTGGGCTCCTTGGCAAGGGCAATAGCTCCAGTGTTGTCACAGAAGAGAGTCATCGGGACCGACGCATTGGGAATAACTCCTAGGTCGGTAATGAACTCCTTCACCCAGATTGCTTCTTGTGCTGCCTCCGAGGCTGCCATGTACTCCGCTTCACATGTAGATCCTGCCACGACGCTTTGCTTGCAACTGCACCAGCTGACTGCCCCTCCATTCAAAATATACACGTATCCGGTTTGTGACTTGGAGTCATCCAGATCTATGTCGAAGCTAGCATCGACGTAACCCTTTACGACGAGCTCTTCGTCACCTCCATAAACGAGAAACATATACTTAGTCCTTTTCAGGTACTTCAGGATATTCTTGACCGTTGTCTAGTGTTCCATGCCGGGATTACTTTGGTACCTTCCTACCAAACTTACAACAAGGTTTACATCAGGTCTGGTACACAGCATGGCATACATGATAGACCCTATGGCTGAGGCATAGGGGACGACACTCATCTTTTCTCTATCTTCTGCCGTGGTCGGGCATTGAGCTGTGGTCAATCTCGTACCTTGCAACACAGGCAAGAACCCCTTCTTTGACTAATCCATATTGAACTTCTTCAATATCTTGTCAAGGTACGTACTCTGTGAAAGACCAATGAGGCGTCTCGATCTATCTCTATAGATCTTGATGCCTAATATGTAAGCAGCTTCTCCAAGATCCTTCATTGAAAAACACTTGTTCAAGTAGGCCTTTATGCTTTCCAAGAATTCTATATCATTTCCCATCAATAATATGTCATCCACATACAATATGAGAAATGCTACAAAGCTCCCACTCACTTTCTTGTAAACGCAGGCTTCTCCATAAGTCTGCGGAAACCCAAACGCTTTGATCATCTCATCAAAACGAATGTTCCAACTCCGAGATGCTTGCACCAGCCCATAGATTGAGCGTTGGAGCTTGCACACCTTGTCAGCATTCTTAGGATCGACAAAACCTTCCGGCTGCATCATATACAATTCTTCCTTAAGGAAACCATTAAGGAATGCCGTTTTGACGTCCATTTGCCATATCTCATAATCATAGAATGCGGCGATTGCTAACATGATTCGGACGGACTTCAGCTTTGCTATGGGTGAGAAAGTCTCATCGTAGTCAACCCCTTGAACTTGTCGATAAACCTTAGCGACAAGCCGAGCTTTATAGATGGTCACATTACCATCCGCGTCTGTCTTCTTCTTAAAGATCCATTTATTTTCTATGGCTCGCCGATCATCGGGCAAGTCAGTCAAAGTCCATACTTCATTTTCATACATGGATCCTATCTCGGATTTCATGGCTTCCAGCCATTTGTCGGAATCTGGGCCCGCCATCGCTTCTTCATAGTTCGAAGGTTCACCATTGTCTAACAACATGATTTCCAGGACAGGGTTGCCGTACCACTCTGGTGCGGAACGTGTCCTTGTGGACCTACGAAGTTCAGTAGCAACTTGATCTGAACTTTCATGATCATCATCATTAACTTCCTCTGTAGTCGGTGCAGGCACCTTAGGAACATTTTCTTGAGCTGCGCCACTCTCCGGTTCATGAGGCAATACTTCATCAAGTTCTACTTTCCTCCCACTTACTTCTTTCGAGAGAAACTCTTTCTCTAGAAAGGATCCATTCTTGGCAACAAAGATCTTGCCTTCGGATCTGAGGTAGAAGGTATACCCAATAGTTTCTTTAGGGTATCATATGAAGACGCATTTTTCCGATTTGGGTTCGAGCTTTTCAGGTTGAAGTTTCTTCACATAAGCATCGCATCCCCAAACTTTTAGAAACGATAGCTTAGGTTTCTTCCCAAACCATAATTCATACGGTGTCGTCTCAACGGATTTCGACGGAGCCCTATTTAAAGTGAAGGCGGCAGTCTCTAAAGCATAGCCCCAAAATGACAGCGGTAGATCGGTAAGAGACATCATAGATCGCACCATATTCAATAGAGTGCGATTACGATGTTCGGACACACCATTACGCTGAGGTGTTCTAGGCGGCGTGAGTTGTGAAACTATTCCACATTTCCTTAAGTGCGTGCCAAATTCGTGACAAATATTCTCCCCACGATCTGATCGCAAGAACTTGATTTTCCTGTCACGTTGATTCTCAACCTCACTATGAAATTCCTTAAACTTTTTAAAGGTCTCAGACTTGTGTTTCATTAAGTAGACATACCCATAACTACTCAAGTCATCAGTGAGAGTGAGAACATAACGATAGCCATTGCGAGCCTCAACACTCATTGGACCGCACACATCAGTATGTATGATTTCCAATAAGTTGGTTGCTCGCTCCATTGTTTCGGAGAATGGAGTCTTGGTCATTTTTCCCATGAGGCATGGTTCGCACGTGTCAAATGATTCATAATCAAGAGACTCCAAAAGTCCATCTGCATGGAGTTTCTTCATGCTTTTGACACTAATGTGACCAAGGCGGCAGTGCCACAAGTATGTGGGACTATCATTATCAACCTTACATCTTTTGGTATTCACACTATGAATATGTGTAACATCACGTTCGAGATTAAATAAGAATAAACCATTGACCAGCGGGGCATGACCATAAAACATATCTCTCATATAAATAGAACAACCATTATTCTCGTATTTAAATGAGTAGCCATCTCGTATTAAACGAGATCCTGATACAATGTTCATGCTCAAAGCTGGCACTAAATAACAATTATTGAGGTTTAAAACTAATCCCGTAGGTAAATGTAGAGGTAGCGTGCCGACGGCGATCACATTGACCTTGGAACCATTCCCGACGCGCATCGTCACCTCGTCCTTCGCCAGTCTCCACTTATTCCGCAGCTCCTGTTTTGAGTTACAAATATGAGCAACCGCACCGGTGTCAAATACCCAAGAGCTACTACGAGTACTGGTAAGGTACACATCAATAACATGTATATCACATATACCTTTGGTGTTGCCGGCCTTCTTGTCCGCTAAGTACTTGGGGCAGTTCCACTTCCAGTGACCACTTCCCTTGCAATAAAAACACTCAGTCTCGGGCTTGGGTCCATTCTTTGGCATCTTCCCGGTAGCTTGCTTACCGGGTGCGACAACTCTCTTGCCGTCCTTCTTGAAGTTCTTTTTACCCTTGCCTTTCTTGAACTTAGTGGTTTTATTCACCATCAACACTTGATGTTCCTTTTTGATTTCCACCTCCGCTGATTTCAGCATCGAATATACCTCAGGAATGGTCTTTTCCATCCCCTGCATATTGAAGTTCATCACAAAGCTCTTGTAGCTAGGTGAGAGCGACTGAAGGATTCTGTCAATGACCGCATCATCCGGGAGATTAACTCCCAGCTGAGACAAGAGGTTGTGCAACCCAGACATTTTGAGTATGTGCTCGCTGACGGAACTATTCTCCTCCATCTTACAACTGTAGAACTTGTCGGAGACTTCATATCTCTTGACCCGGGCATGAGCTTGGAAAACCATTTTCAGCTCTTGGAACATCTCATATGCTCCGTGTTGCTCAAAACGCTTCCGGAGCCCCGGTTCTAAGCTGTAAAGCATGCCGCACTGAACCAGGGAGTAATCATCAACACGTGACTGCCAAGCGTTCATAACGTCTTGGTTTGCTGGGGGTGGTGCTTCACCTAGCGATGCTTCAAGGACATATGCTTTCTTGGCAGCTATGAGGATGATCCTCAAGTTCAGGACCCCGTCCGTATAGTTGCTACCATCGTCTTTCAGCTTGGTTTTCTCTGAAGTTGAGGACAACATTAGCGTGGGCCATTTGATCTACAAGACATATTGTAAAGATTTTAGACTAAGTTCATGATAATTAAGTTCATCTAATCAAATTATTCAATGAACTCCCACTTAGATAGACATCCCTCTAGTCATCTAAGTGATACATGATCCGAGTCAACTAGGCCGTGTCTGATCATCACGTGAGACAGACTAGTCAACATCGGTGAACATCTTCATGTTGATCGTATCTTCTATACCACTCATGTTTGACCTTTCGGTCTTCCGTGTTCCGAGGCCATGTCTGTGCATGCTAGGCTCGTCAAGTCAATGTAAGTGTATCGCGTGTGTAAATCTGGTTTACACCCATTGTATGCGAACGTTAGAACCTATCACACCCGATCATCACGTGGTGCTTCGGAACAACAGACCTTAGCAACGGTGCACAGTTAGGGGGAACACTTTCTTGAAATTATTGCGAGGGATCATCTTATTTATGCTACCGTCGTTCTAAGCAAATAAGATGTAAAACATGATAAACATCACACGCAATCAAATAGTGACATGATATGGCCAATATCATTTTGCTCCTTTTGATCTCCATCTTCGGGGCGCCATAATCATCGTCGTCACCAGCATGACACCATGATCTCCATCATCGTGTCTTCATGAAGTTGTCTCGTCAACTATTACTTCTACTACTATGGCTAACGGTTAGCGATAAAGTAAAGTAATTACATGACGTTTATGTTGACACGCAGGTCATAAATAAATTAGGACAACTCCTATGGCTCCTGCCGGTTGTCATACTCATCGACATTCAAGTCGTGATTCCTATTACAAGAACATGATCAATCTCATACATCACATATATCACTCATCACATCCTTTTGGCCATATCACATCACACGGCATATGCTGCAAAAACAAGTTAGACGTCCTCTAATTGTTGTTGCAAGTTTTTACGTGGCTGCTATAGGTTTCTAGCAAGAACATTTCTTACCTACACTAAAACCACAACGTGATATGCCAATTTCTATTTACCCTTCATAAGGACCCTTTTCATCGAATCCGATCCGACTAAAGTGGGAGAGACAGATACCCGCTAGCCACCTTATGCAACTAATGCATGTCAATCGATGGAACCAGTCTCATGTAAGCGTACATGTAAGGTTGGTCCGGGCCGCTTCATCCCACGATGCCGCCGAATCAAGATAAGACTAGTAACGGCAAGTAAATTGACAAAATCAACGCCCACAACAACTTGTGTTCTACTCGTGCATAGAAACTACGCATAGACCTAGCTCATGATGCCACTATTGGGGAACGTAGCAGAAATTTAAAAAATTTCTACGCATCACCAAGATCAATCTATGGAGTCATCTAGCAACGAGGGAAGAGGACTGCATCTACATACCCTTGTAGATCGCGAGCGGAAGCGTTCAAGAGAACGGGGTTGATGGAGTCGTACTCGTCGTGATCCAAATCACCGATGACCGAGCGCCGAATGGACGGCACCTCCGCGTTCAACACACGTACGGTTGGGAGAGACGTCTCCTCCCTCTTGATCTAGCAAAGGGAGAGGAGAGGTTGATGGAGATCCAGCAGGACGACGGCGTGGTGGTGGAAGCAGCGGGATCTCGGCAGGGCTTCGCCAAGCACCAACGAGAGGGAGAGGTGTCACAAAGGGAGAGGGAGGCGCCAGGGACTTGGGATGCGGCTGCCCTCCCTCCCCTCCACTATATATAGGGGCCAGGGGGGCGCCGGCCCCTCTAGATCCTATCTAGATGGGGGGCGGCGGCCAAGGGGGTGGCTTGCCCCCCAAGCCAAGTGGAGGCGCCCCCCACCCCTAGGTTTTCTAACCCTAGCCGCAGGGGGAGGCCCAAGGGGGGCGCACCAGCCCACCAGGGGCTGGTTCCCTTCCCACTTCAGCCCATGGGGCCCTCCGGGATAGGTGGCCCTACCCGGTGGACCCCCGGGACCCTTCCGGTGGTCCCGGTACAATATCGGTGACCCCCGAAACTTTCCCGGTGGCCGAAACTGGTCTTTCTATATATAAATCTTTACCTCCAGACCATTCCGGAACTCCTCATGATGTCCGAGATCTCATCTAGGACTCCGAACAACTTTCGGGTTACCACATACTAATATCTCTACAACCCTAGCGTCACCGAACCTTAAGTGTGTAGACCCTACGGGTTCGGGAACCATGCAGACATGACCGAGACACCTCTTTGGCCAATAACCGACAGCGGGATCTGGATACCCATGTTGGCTCCCACATATTCCACGATGATCTCATCGGATGAACCACGATGTCGAGGATTCAATCAATCCCGTATTCAATTCCCTTTGTCAAACGGTACGTTACTTTGCCCGAGATTCGATCGTCGGTATCCCAATACGTTGTTCAATCTCGTTTCCGGCAAGTCACTTTACTCGTGCCGTAACACATCATCCCGTGACCAACTGCTTAGTCACACTGAGCTCATTATGATGATGCATTACCGAGTGGGCCCAGAGATACCTCTCCATCATACGGAGTGACAAATCCCAGTCTCGATTCATGCCAACCCAATAGACACTTTCGGAGATACCTGTAGTGTACCTTTATAGCCACCCAGTTACGTTGTGACATTTGGTACACCCAAAGCACTCCTACGGTATCCGGGAGTTGCACAATCTCATGGTCTAAGGAAATGATACTTGACACTTAGAAAAGCTCTAGCAGACGAACTACACGATCTTGTGCTATGCTTAGGATTGGGTCTTGTCCATCACATCATTCTCCTAATGATGTGATCCTCTTATTAATGACATCCAATGTCCATGGTCAGGAAATCATAACCATCTATTGATCAACGAGCTAGTCAACTAGAGGCTTACTAGGGACATGTTGTGGTCTATATATTCACACATGTATTACGATTTCCGGATAACACAATTATAGCATGAACAATATACAATTATCATGAACAAGTAAATATAATAATAACCATTTTATTGTTGCCTCTAGGGCATATTTCTAACAATTATATGGCTGACATTAAAGGTGAACTTAAACTTGTTAGCAAACATGCTTCTATGGTTACCACTCAAGTAGAACAAGTACTTAAGGCTAAAAAAGAAGTGCTTGATGAAATGAATAGAAAGAAAAATGACTATGCTGTTAGAGTGGCTACTAGAACCGGTAGAATGACTCAGGAACCTTTGTATCCTAAAGGCCACTCTAAGAGAATCGAGCAAGATTCTCAAAGAAATAATATTGATGTTCCTAGTTCTTCTAAAAAGAAGAAGAAGAAAAATGATAGAACTGTGCAAACTTATAGTGAACCTATTGCTGAACCACCTGATAATCCAAATGATATCTCTATGTCTGATGCTGAAACACAATCTGGTAATGAACATGAACCTAGTAAAAATATTAATAATGATGTTCATGATGATGCTCAACCCAGTAATGATAATGATGTAGAAATTGAACCTGTTGTTGATCTTGATTACCCACAATCAAAGAATCAATGTTATGATAAAAGAGACTTTGTTGCTAGGAAACATGGTAAAGAAAGGGAACCTTGGGTTCAGAAACCCATGCCTTTTCCTCCGAAACCATCCAAGAAAAAGGATGATGAGGATTTTGAGCGCTTTGCTGAAATGATTAGGCCTATCTTTTTGCGTATGAGATTAACTGATGTGCTTAAAACAAATCCTTATGCTAAATATATGAAGGATATCATTACTAATAAAAGAAAGATACCGGAAGCTGAGATTTCCACCATGCTTGCTAATTATACTTTTAAGGGTGGAATACCAAAGAAACTTGGAGATCCTGGAGTACCTACTATACCTTGCTCCATTAAAAGAAATTATATTAAAACCACTTTATGTGATCTTGGAGCCAGTGTTAGTGTTATGCCTCTCTCTTTATATCGTAGACTTGACTTGAATAAGCTGACACCTACTGAAATATCTTTGCAAATGGCTGATAAATCAACTGCTATACCTGTCGGTATCTGTGAGGATGTGCCTGTTGTGGTTGCAAACGTTACTATTTTAACGGACTTTGTTATTCTTGATATTCCCAAGGATGATAGTATGTCTATTATTCTTGGAAGACCTTTTCTTAATACTGCAGGGGCTGTTATTGATTGCAACAAAGACAATGTCACTTTTCATGTTAATGGCAATGAGCATACGGTACACTTTCTGAGGAAACAACCTCAAGTTCATAGTATCAATTCTATTGGAAAAATTACATCGATTATATTTGGAGGTTTTGAATTTTCTCTTCCTACTGTCAAGAAGAAATATGATATTCTTATTATTGGGGATGTGCATATCCCCGTTGAGGTAACTTAGTGTTATTCGAAATTTCTCCAGTTTCATGATTATCAGAATGAGTTTGTTAACAAGACTTGATCAACCTTATTAGTGGATTCTTTTTGATGAGCATGAGATGGATGAAACTAGAAGCACAAACTTCTGTACCCTCTTTATACTTTATGTTATTTATATTAAATAAAGTAAAAATAGTATTTTCTGTCTGTTTCCTGACTTATACGTGCAATATAAAAATATCTCGAAAATAAAAGTCCTCAGAATGCCATGCCAATTTAATATGATTTTTTGGGAATATTTGAGGATTTACTGTGCAAAAATTACCGCGGGAGGAGCTGCCACCTGGTCATGAGGGTGGTGGGCGCCCCCCCCTATAGGGCGCGCCCCCTGCCTCGTGGGCCCACGGCGGCCCTCCTCCACTTATCCCAGCACCCATCTTCTTCCTCTATCTCACACAAACCCAAAAAACCAACTCAAGCACGAGTTCCAGCCACTTTTGCTGTGATTTTCGATCTCCTTGCTCAAAGCACCTCTCGCAAAACTGCTTGGGGAGATTGTTCTTTGGTATGTGACTCCTCCATTGGTCCAATTAGTTTTTGTTCTAGTGCTTTATTCTTTGCAAATTTGTGTTGCATAGGTGACCATGTTCTTGAGCTTGCATGTCAAATTTATATGGTTCTAAGTAGTTCTAATGCTTGATATAGGCTCTAGGCACTCGTAGGAGTAGTTTCTATCAGTTTTATTGAAGTTGGTTTACTTTTATTTGAAGTTACTAAAAATTTCAGAATTTTTCAGAGAAAAACAATATGTTTAGGAAGATGTTCCAAGGTAGTTCGTCTAAGAAGTAAGGACCCAGAATTGCTATGCGCGATGCTGACGAGGATCCACCAAGAGACGCTCCAGTACGGCCTTGCGAATGGCCGTCGGAAAATTTTATGGACCATGCGGGAATTAAAGAAGAATTCAAATTATATTTGCGTAATGCCGGTCTTGAAGATTTTGAGGCTAACAAATGCCCCCAGTATCATGATCTCACAAGTTCATTTGTGAGAAGGTTTGAGTATTCATCTTCGCGTAATTCTCCTTCAGTCATGTTTGATCTTTATGACAAATCTTATACCATGGACCTAGAGGATTTCACTTCTGCTTGCGAACTTCCATCATGGGGCAGTATTAGGGATCCCCCTAAATCTGAATTTAGGAACTTTCTTACTAGTATAACCGTGGGGGAATCCAGAGACATAACGCAGGCTACCATAGGGAGCATTCACTTTCCTGCTATACATTATTTTGCTCTCTTTATCGGTAGATGCATAAATGCTAAGGATGAAGCATGTCACATGTGTGTCCCTGATCTTAGCATTCTTAGGAGTGCTGTGTTAGGGGACCAACCTTATCATATGGGAGCCATTGTAGCTCGTAGGTTGCATCATAATAGACATAATGGAGATTTCTTTGGAGGAATTTATGCAACCCGCTTAGCTCAATTTCTTGAAATAGACATTCGTGAGGGTGATATGGAGTTGCCTCCTGCATATTTAGATTATAACTCTATGGCTTCGCACCAGTTTGTCGAGAGGCCTGAATCACCTCTCTTATATCGCTTAATTTTTGATAAACGACGTGTTTTCCGTATTACTCTCCCCGCTCCTGCCTTCTTTGATTCACATACAAAAGGAAGATATGTTATTACCAGAGAGGAGGCAGAAGAGTACGAGAGGAGAGTGGAGGCAGCCCGACTCCACGCTGCAGCTCAGCAGGCGATAACCGCTGCACATCAGTATGATCCCAACTATTCCTCCTCATCACAGTACGACCCCAACAACTATTATTATGGATATCCGCCAGGCCAGCCGTGGCCATAGACCAACTGAGGCCAAAAGCCTAAGCTTGGGGGAGTACGTATTTCTCACCGACATTACGTTTATGTTCACACACAATCATTGCTAAATGTGGGTGCTCATACTTTTTCATTGTAATATCCATGATAGTTTATTTTATTTTTCCTGCTTTCTTCTTCTGTGTTTGTTAAACCTTAAGAAAAAAATAGTAGTAGTTTTTTTTTCTGCTGTAGTAGTAATAATTAAAAAGAAACCAAAAATATTTCCCGTTCTTCTTTTGCTTGTTGGGAGCTTTCTCGTGTAAATAGTTTTATTTCTTTTCTTTTATTTGGGGGTCAGTAAGAGAAGACCATAATTAAATTATTGAAGTGGCTCTTATATGAATTATTGTTGATTTAACCAAGAGCCCATATTGCCTTGTCTTCTCCTGTTTATTGAATGCTCGCAGATTCCAGCTTAGTCCAAGGCACATTCACTATTATTATTATTCACACTGTTCGGTCGTGCAAGTGAAAGGCAATTATGATGATATATGATGGACTGACTGAGATGAGAAAAGCTGGTATGAACTCAACCTCTTTTGTTTTTGTAAATATGATGAGCCCGTCGTTCTTGATTCAGCTTATTATGAATAAACATGTTTGCAATGACAATTAGAGATCAGAGTTGCTTGTGCCATGCTTGATTAGCTATGAGTTATAATGATTTACCTTGTGTGCCAACATGCTATTAAGATGGTTATGATGTGGTATGATGGGGTGGTATCCTCCTTTGAATGATTTAAGTGACTTGACTTGGCACATGTTCACGCATGTAGTTGAAACAAAAATCAACATAGCCTTCACGATATTTATGTTCATGGTGGATTATATCCTACTCATGCTTGCACCCAATGTTTATTAATTTTAATGCATGTACATGGTTGTTGTCGCTCTCTAGTTGGTCGCTTCCCAGTTTTTTGCTAGCCTTCACTTGTACTAAGCAGGAATACTGCTTGTGCATCCAATCCCTTAAACCCCAAAGTTATGCCAGATGAGTCAACCATACCTTCCTATATGCGGTATCTACATACCGTTCCAAGTAAATTTGTATGTGCCAAACTCTAAATCTTCAAATAAACATTCTGTTTTGTATGCTTGAATAGCTCATGTATCAACAAAGGCTGTCCTTATCTTCCGTGTTAGGCGGGTTATTCTCAAGAGGAGTGGAATCCGCTCCTCACTCACGAGAAAATGGCTGGTCACCGGGATGCCCAGTCCCATGCTTTATGCAAACTAAATCAAAATTAATTGCAAACAAAACTCCCCCTGGGACCTGATGTATGTTGGAGGCACTCGTTGTTTCGAGCAAGCCATGGATTGATGCTTGTTGGTGGAGGGGGAGTATAAACTTTACCATTCTGTTTGGGAACCGCCTATAATGTGTTTAGCATGGAAGATATCGCCATCTCTTAGTTGTTACGTTGACAATGAAAGTATACCGCTCAAAATACAATTTATCTCTATTTCAAAACCGAGCTCTGGCACCTCTACAAATTCCTGCTTCCCTCTGCGAAGGGCCTATCCATTTACTTTTATGTTGAGTCATCACCCTCTTATTAAAAAGCACTAGCTGGAGAGCACAACTGTCATTTGCATTCATCACTATTAATTTATATTGGGTATGACTATGATTGGATCTCTTTTAGCATGAATTACAATGTCTAGTCAGTCCTTGAACTTTAAAGGTGCTTTGCATTTATGTTTTGCAGTCTCAGAAAGGGCTAGCGAGATACCATCTTGTTATATCATATTATGATTATTTTGAGAAAGTGTTGTCATCCGAGATTTATTATTATGACTTGCTAGTTGATTATGCTATTGATATGAGTAATGATGAGACCTGAGAATTATTGCAAGTGTGGTTAGTTATGATCTATGCTGAAAACTTGAATGCTGGCTTGACATAGTTACAACAACAAGAGCAAACAGAGTTTGTAAAGTTTTTCTTTCTTTCTTTCAGTTTGTCAACTGAATTGCTTGAGGACAAGCAAGGGTTTAAGCTTGGGGGAGTTGATACGTCTCCGTCTTATCTACTTTTCCAAACACTTTTGCCCTTGTTTTGGACTCTAACTTGTATGATTTGAATGGAACTAACCCGGACTGACGCTGTTTTCAACAGAATTACCATGACGTTGTTTTATGTGCAGAAAACAAATATTCTCAGAATGACCTGAAACTCCACGGAACGTCTTATAAAAAATAATAAAAAATCCTCGCCAAATATGAAGACCAGGGGGCCCACACCCTTCTCAAGAGGGTGGGGGGCGCCCCCCCAGGGCGCGCCCCCCTACCTTGTGGGCCCCCTGTTGCGTCTCCAACTCCAACTCCACCTCCATATATCGAGTTTCGATGAGAAAAAAATCAGAGAGAAGAAATCATCGCGTTTTACGATACAGAGCCGCCGCCAAGACCTAAAACCTCTCGGGAGGGCTGATCTGGAGTCCGTTCGGGGATCCGGAGAGGAGGATTCGTCGCCGTCGTCATCATCCACCATGCTCCATCACCAATTTCATGATGCTCACCGCCGTGCATGAGTAATTCCAACGTAGGCTTGCTGGACGGTGATGGGTTGGATGAGATTTATCATGTAATCGAGTTAGTTTTATTACGGTTTGATCCCTAGTATCCATTATGTTATGAGATTGATGTTGCTATGACTTTGCTATGCTTAATGCTTGTCACTAGGGCCCGAGTGCCATGATTTCAGATCTGAACCTATTATGTTTTCATGAATATATGTGAGTTCTTGATCCTATCTTGCAAGTCTATAGTCACCTACTATGTGTTATGATCCGGCAACCCCGAATTGACAATAATCGGGACCACTCCCGGTGATGACCATAGTTTGAGGAGTTCATGCATTCACTATGTGCTAATGCTTTGTTCCGGTTCTCTATTAAAAGGGTTAATTATCCTTTTGCCCTTAGTGGTGTCCATGTGCTCAGTTTTGCCCTCAGATGCGAATTGTCCTCAGTTTTGCCCCTAGTCCGAGCACAGCAACTATGACGAGGCCAAACGGCCATATTTGAGTCCATTCCGTCCGCCGGCGTTAATGGTTGTGGGTCCGGAGCTTACACGTGGGACCACGTGGACGTGGGTCCGGAGCTGACATGTAGGCCCGTGCAACTAAATCCCCAAATCATTGGCAACCCATCCGCCCGGTCGGCTGTCCTGCGCCGCCGCCGCCGCCACCTGCGCCACGGCCAGCACCTGCCCCGCCACCAGCTGCACGGCCTGCTCCGCCGCTACCTCCCTGCGCCTATGCTCCACGGCTACCTGTGACGCCCACCACCTTCCTGCAACGCCACGGGTGGGGCGCCCGCCACCTGCTCGATCTGTGGCGCGGCCTCCTTCCGTGCGCCCGGCCGGAGCGCTCAAAGGTGGGGGGCTGCTGGAGCTATTTAAACTAGGAGGAAGAACCCTAGGGCAAAATGGTGAGCAGCGGCGACCCCGGAGTATTTGGCGAGGCAGGCATCGGGCCGGAGATCCGTCGCGTCCACGACTGGGTTCTCGAGGGGTAAGTCTAGCCTCTTGTTTAGATTGAGCTTAGTTATGCATTTGAACACTCGATTCGAGTAGGTTTACCCAATTAGTGTGCTGATTGCGTCTCTGTTTTTCGTCGGTTAGGATGGAGTTGCGGTTTGCTTTCATGGTGCACATTAGAAGGGACCGGTACATGTTCGATGCAAAGGATAAGAAGAAATACCAAGGAGGTTTTGATTATCGGTTGCCAATGGCTAGTAATTGGAGTTTCAGACAATTTGGGGAGGTAATTTGTAGCCAATATCCTCGGGGTTTACTTGATGAAGTGGTATACAAATACTATGATGGGGAAAAGAATTGGGTGACAGTTAGTAATGATGAAGAGCTAGCTACCATGTTTGTTAGGCATAAAGAGAAAGATAATTTTCATGTGAGGCTGCAAGTTGATGTGCTTGAGCAGGCATTTGGACCTAGGATGGCGGGTGCAACATCTCGGGGAGAACCAAGTCGTCGTAATGGCATCTCTAGCCAGAACAGTTCAGTTGGTGCACGGCGACGTGGTGGCTCGACAAGTGTGGGCAACAGCAGTAGGGTCCCCCTTGAAGTGAAACCTGATGGCTACAATTCTGGGGTTGATGAAGAGAAGCTATATTCTGATGTTATTCAGAATTTACGACGGGCACCTCGGACTGAAAATCAAGATGAGGCTCACAATGCAGTCCGTGTGGATGATGACGCGA
The DNA here is from genome assembly GCF_002162155.2 of Triticum dicoccoides. Classification (NCBI taxonomy): domain Eukaryota; kingdom Viridiplantae; phylum Streptophyta; class Magnoliopsida; order Poales; family Poaceae; genus Triticum; species Triticum dicoccoides. Next base: position 546,653,647 of record NC_041380.1, on the reverse strand, counting down.
TGGGTGAGGACGAAGACCTTGCAGCTGTTGAATGGGACCCTTTGAACCCTCATATGGAAGAAGGTACAGTTTTTGCATCCATGAATGAGTGTAGAAATGCACTTGTGACATACTGCATCAAGGTAGAACGTACTTTCAAAGTTGACAAGAGTGATCAAGTACGTTACAGAGTGCACTGTCCGACTGAAGGTTGTCTATGGAGGCTGCTTGCCTCTAAAATGCGGAATAGCACTAATGTTCAGGTCAAAGTGAACCCTTTTAAGCACACATGCCAGGAATCAACCCTTAGGAAGGATACAATCAGTAGAGCCAAGTCAAGATGGGTGGCAGAAGAAGTAAAGAAGTGGGTGAAAGAAAACCAGCAAGTGGGTCCAAAGGAATTGCAGAAGAACATCAAAGATAAGTTCAAGATAGATTTACCATACATGAGGTTGTTCAATGGTAAATAACATGCTATGGATTCTATTTATGGTAACTGGCAGGAAAGTTCTCAATTGTTGTATTCATTCAAAGGTGAAGTGGAGAGGACAAGCCCAGGTAGTATTGTAGATATTGATCACCACACCGTGGAGTACACATTCAGGGGAGTGACAAAGACCAAGGAATGCTTTAGGAGGGTTTTTGTCTGCTTTGAGGCTTGTCACCGGGTTTTTTTGGCAGGCTGCATGCCTTATTTGGCTATTGATGACACTTTTCTCACAGGGAGGTTTAAAGGACAGTTAGTAGCAACTTGTGCAGTTGATGCACATAGTTTTGTATTTCCAGTTGCCTGTGGTGTGCTGGAGACAGAGTCTGAGGAGAGCTGGACTTGGTTTTTGCATAATCTCCGCCGGGCTATTGCACATCCCAATGGGTTGGTCATTCATACAGATGCCTGCAAAGGTTTAGAAGTGGTCGTGGATAATGTGTTCCCTGGAGTAGAGCATAGGGAATGCATGCGTCACCTTGCTGCAAATTTCATGAAGAAATTCAAAGGAAAGGTGTATACCGACAATTTATGGCCAGCATCTTTGACATGCAGTGTGAAGAAGCACAACTACCACTTGAGGCAGTTATACATGAATCCCAAAGTGAAAGAATACTTGGAAACACACCACTCCAAGTTATGGGCCAGAAGCCAATTCAGTGAAGTGAGCAAAGTTGACTATGTGCACAATAATCTAGCAGAGTCTTTCAACTCAACGATCCAGAAACTAAAGGGTCATTATGTGGTGGATTTGCTTGACAGGATAAGGATAGAATACATGCAGAAATTTCATTATCGTGCAGGAATAGCCGAGGCAAAATTCATGGGCCACATTATCATCCCTGCCGTGATGAATGAACTGAAGCAGAAGACAACATGCTTGGAAATGAACATGACTCTTTGCTCGGGTACCACAGCAGAGATATCATATTTGGATAAAGAGAAGAGGGAATGGAGATATCCAGTGGATTTAGAATCTAGAACTTGCAGTTGTAGGCAATGGCAGATAACTGGGTTGCCATGCATTCATGCCTTGTTTTTCATCACTTCTCTCCCAGGTCCAGCAGGGAACATAAAACAGTATGTGCATGATTACTACTCTGTTGCAAGGTTCAAAGCCACATATGCTTATGCCTTGCCTGCTATGGAGGGAAAACAACAATGGGACATGGTGGACCCTGGATTCAAGCTTTGCGCTCCAATTCTGAAGAGAGCAGCATGTAGACCAAGGAAGAGTCGAATCAGACCTCGCAGCGAAGGAGCTGGACTTGGAGCGAGGAAGCGTAAGTGCACAAGGTGTGGTGGGCCTGGTCATTTTGGTAAGTATTGTGATAACACAATAGATCCAGCGTTCGGAGAGAGTTTCGATGAAGGCTTCGATGAAAATGTTGGTCAGTAGCCGGTTGCCTCAACAGATGATGAAAATGATGGTCAACAGCCGGTTGCATCAAATGAGGATTTTGACGAGGTTCCAAATGATGATGGTCAACAACCGCATGATTTTGACGATGATCCAAAATATCCTCCAAATAATGATTCAAGTGAGGCTCCAAATGGTGATCCAAGTGAGGCTCTAAATGGTGATCATGGTGATCCAAGTGAGGCTCCAAATGATGATCCAAGTGAGGCTCCAAATGATGATCCAAGTGAGGCTCCAAATGGTGACCAACCTTCTGTTGTTGTGAGTTCTGCTAGGTATGTAAATCTTGCAAGGGTCAAATACTACTGTACATCTATCACTTGACATGATCTCATTACCGTTTATGTTTTGCATAGCTCTATGGTAGGTTTGAAGAAGACGCGCAAGGTACCGACAACCAAGAGAAGAAGAGAAGAAACAATGAGCACAAGGTGCACGAGGAGCAAAGTGATGGCAAAAAGCTCAAGGAACAGACAGAAGCCCCAATGCTATCTATGAATAATTATGAAACATTATGAATAAGGGATGATGTTGTATTATGAAACATTTATCACTTGACATGTTGTATTTTTGTTGGATGATGTTGGACCTATGTTAGAAGTATGTTTGACATGATGTTTAAATATCTGTTGGATGATGTTTGAATGAGCACATGGTTTTTCCTTTTTTGATTTTTTTGAATTTTGTTTTTCTCATTTAAATTCTGGTCAAACCTAACTTTGACCAAGATTTAAACAAGTCTAAAACACCAAAATGAAAAACTAAGCCTGGATACTTCTTAGTCAATCCAAAATGAAGTTGTGGTGAGCTTTTTGAATTTTTCATGAAAAATGTGCTAAAAAGAGGGGTCCAAAGGTAGGGTAAACGGCCTCATTTCTAAGCAAAAAAAAATTCGACCTTGTCTAAATCAGCCAAATAACTTTCCTACACATATATTCTATATGTACAGACTATGTTCGCTGGTTTTTCCATTTTTTTGATTTTTTTTTAAATTTGTTTTGCTCATTTGAATTTTGGTCAAACTTAACTTTGACCAAGATTTAAACAAGTGTAAAACATCAAAATGAAAAACTAAGCCTGGATCCTTCTTAGTCACTCCAAAATGAAGCTGTGGTTTATTTTTTGAAATTTTCATGTTCATTTCCCCAAAACACTTCTCTTCACTTCATACAAGAGAGTTTGAGATACTCGAGATATCATACAATACACATGAACTTATCATTTAAATGTATGTAAAGCTTGTTTATCAACTTAAATCGTTAGTATATGACATAAGAAGACTATGTGCGCAAATTTTTTATTTTTCTGATTTTTATTTAATTTATTATGCTCATTTGAAATCTGGTCAAACATAGCTTTGACTGCTCCAAACCCCTCCCAAACCCCGCTAACCCTAGCGCTGAACAAGGACCGTTCATCTAATCCTAGCGGCGATCAAGGGCCGTCGATCTAACCCTTCTAGAAGGAATCTGCGGGGAGGAGGGGGGCGACCCGCGAGATGCAATCTGATTGGCTGGGAGATTTTTTTTTAACAAATACCGGGCGCGCTGGATGGACTGTTGGGCCGTCTCGTGCTCTGGGCCTGAGACCGCAGTAAATAGCCCGTCTCAGCCTTTCCAGGCCTTGCATGCATGGAGGCGGCGACGTGGGTTTGCATGCGCGGGAGGCGGCGACGTGCATGCATGCGAGCGAGGCGAGCGAGGCGCGCTAGGTGAGCTAGGCTAGCGAGGCGAGCTAGGTGGTTCAGTGCAGTGGTTCAGGGCAGCGATTCACATGCACCGCCCGGTCAAAGAGCTATGCAGTTATTCAGATGCACGCACGCGCCCCATGCATCGTTTTTGTGCAAAAATTGAAGTGTGCAAAACGTAACGGATACACACACGCGTCCGGATTCACACACGCACCGTTATCATCCTTTCTCTCTTCCTCTCCCACGCACATGCCTATAAATGGGGTGCCTCTCTTCCTCTCCCACCCACAAGCCAGATCCGATCCTTTCCAACTTCAAACACCCAAGCGACCGAGCCCTCCCCAAGCGAGACCAAGTGAAGATGCAGTTCAACGGACTGACCTTCAACCGTCCGCCTGTCGTGCCGGAGCTGCGCTACCCACCGGGTGTGCTCATGGAGAGGGAGCTCCGTGTGTGGGCTATTTCAAGGTGGAGGGGTTCCGTCGAACTCACCCGCGCCTTCCTCAGAGCCGGCTTGCCCACCTCCCATGGGGCTCGCCGAGGATGTTCACCCTCAACGAGGTTCGTGACCGCGGCGACATCCTCCTACTGCTCACGGTCACCTTCACCAACCCGTTTGACGCGCGCGAGCTCCTCGGCCAAGTCTTTTAGTGCGGCTGCGAGGCCATCTTCTTCACCGTCTACAACATCTACACCAACTACGAGCGCATCTTCCCCGCTCCAGGCCAGATGCACTCCCTTCCCTACGACGAGGAGGAGGAGGTGTGAAGATGAAGACGGTGTTGAAGGGGCGCGCGCGGCCAAGGTGGAAGAAGAAGGTCAAGATGAAGATGTTCAAGCCCGGAGTTAAGCTCGTCATGTTTCATTTTTTATTTTGTTGCTTTTTTATGTCGTGTCGTGTCGTGTCATGTTTCGTCATGTGTCTGTGAACTGTCCGTGAACTTATCTAAGTTATTGCAATGGTACGGTGTGTTCCATATTATCTAAGTTATTAGGGTTTATTATGTGTGTTAAAAAATGTCCGTGCCCAAACATATCATTTCTTCCCTAAACAAGTCATGAAGTTCGAGAACTTGTGGTTTTCATTAATGAAAATCGGAGGGGGTGAGAAGCCCTCTGTTTCATTCAAACAAAAAGTCATGAACTAACATGCAAATTTATTCCCTTTAAATCCTAAACCAAGTGCCACTCTAACCCTAAACCAAGTGCCACTCTCACCAAAATCATGTGGTAGTGCAACATACATTTTCAACCTTCCAACCCTCCAAAATTTAAGTGCAAAACAATGGAAAACCACTCTCACGCGTGTGCAAACATTCACGGTCTCACTATTTTTTTTAAAAAAATTCACAATCTCACTATGTATACCTTCCTTCCCTATCCATGTCAAAGTCTTGCCATCTGTCCTAGTGGTTACCAGCGCAGCCCTAAACACCACAAACCCACGCGGTCCTGGGTTCGAGTCCCCAGCTGCACCAATTTTTTGTGCATTTTCCACCCTTCATTTTTTAGACAAATTATGTTTTTCTCAATTTAATGCCCTTAAAAATTGTTCATTTATTTTGGCACCTGGCGTAAACCTCTACCAGAGCCGAGGCACATTTTTCATGACATTTTGGTCTTTGATTTAAATCACGGTGTATTTGAATTGGATTAATTAACAGCTCCAAAAAATTTCTAACCTTAATTGTTTGGCTCCGGAATAATTCAATTAGCTTCCACACAAAGTTCCAGCATTATGATTTACTGCCTAAATTAAATCAGAATAGAAAACAGAAAAATATGCAAGAGAACCCCCGAATGGGCCTAATTGGATGCAGTTGGCCCATTAGTTTAGCCTGCACTTGGCTCTACGCTCTGAATTTGGCCCAAGAGCAACCTTTTTTTGGACAGGAAGGCAGAGTAGAGAGCTGCATTTCATTGATCAAAAGTTTCTGAATTCCTAATTTCTTCACTTTTTTCCAACATATTTAAATGTTGGTCACTTCTTCTCTTTTTGTTTCAACATTTAAACAACTTTAACCAACATTTAAACTAGGTGGATTTCTCAAACAATTTCAAGATTACAAATTCCTCCATAATTCATGCCTTTCCATACATTTTCAACATTACAACCAGTGCGATTACCATACCTACAAATGCCCAAAAGTATTTGCAATTGGGTATTGGTAGTGCTTGATCTTCAAGCTTCCTAACCTTCTTCTTCAACATCCTAAGCTCAACAGCTAGCTCTCTGTCAGTGCGTGCTTCGCCCTCCATCCCTTCTTCCGGAGCTCGTGGTGCGGCCACTGCCGTTCGTGGCAGCATGCGCAACCATTCTTCATGCTCTTCTTGCAGTTCATTCATCAGAGTCTTGGCCAGAGCATCGACCCAAAGAAAGAAGCATGTCACCTGCATGAACACCAAACAGATCAACCCATTGCTCAAAGATCCCAACCAAGAAAATGGTGCAATTGCCCCGATTCTTACCCCATTCTCGCTGCACATGTAGAACGGACGATTCTGGTTCCTCGATCTCTGAGAAACCCTCCGATCAACGCCCGCCCGGCACCGCGGACAGACGAAGACAGGCATGTCCACACACGCCCGGCTCTGCATCCGCGAGGTCGCGCGGGAGCTTGAGGAAGACATGGAGCTCGGAGCCGAAGGGATCTCAACGCCGCCGCGCCCTCCACTGCTAGCTTCCCACCGCCACGCCCTCCACAGCTAGCTTCCCGCCGCCGTGCTCTCTCTCGCTCGCCGTGGTCACTGCCAGGCTCTCTGTCGCCGTGGTCACCGCCGCTGTCGCCCGCTTATATAGCACACCCGCCAACGACTCTCTCTGCTCAACGGCTCTCTGCTGGGTCCCACAAGGCATGCGTGCAACAGTCTGAATAAAATTGGCCGTTTCTGTCGCCTGGTCCCACCTGTAAGGGCCGAGTCAAAAGGTTGACCTGACGGAGACGGCAGAGTTCACGGAACGAGTCGGTGCGCAGGGACTAGGGGCAAAACTGAGCACAATTTGCATCTGAGGGCAAAACTGAGTACATGGACACCACTGAGGCCTTAATATCCCTTAGTTTCCAATAGGACCCCGCTGCCACGGAGGGTAGGACAAAAAATGTCATGCAAGTTCTTTTCCATAAGCATGTATGATTATATACGGAATACATGCCTACATTACATTGATGAATTGGAGCTAGTTCTGTGTCACCCTATGTTATGACTGTTACATGATGAACCGCATCCGGCATAATTATCCATCATTGATCCGGTGCCTACGAGTTTTCCATATACTGGTTTACGCTTATTTACTTTCCCACTGCTACTGTTAAAATCACTACAAAATACCAAAAACATTACTTTTGCTGTCTTTACTTTTGTTGCCGCTACCACCACTATCATATTACTTTGCTACTAAACACTTTGCTGCAGATACTAAGTTTCTAGGTGTGGTTGAATTGACAACTCAGCTGCTAATACTTGAGAATATTCTTTGGCTCCCCTTGTGTCGAATCAATAAATTTGGGTTGAATACTCTACCCTCGAAAGCTGTTGCGATCCCCTATACTTGTGGGTTATCACCATTCCTGCTCCCCGCACCCTCCGCCATCATTGCCCCCACTCCGCAAGCTCCGGGTACTCTTCCCCGGCCGTCCGTCGCCGCCATGGACGACCCCCCGCTGTCCCCCATCACCGTCGAGGTCGACTGTGATAGCCTGGCTTATTATGGATGATAGACTACTCATATCAATAAGGAATTCCTTCTTTTCCGAGAGCCCATTCAGACAGAAGTCCAAAGTTAAGCGTGCTCAGCTTGGAGTAGTTTCAGTGGGTGACCGACCGGAAAGTTGCTCTCGGGTGCGCACGAGTGAGGACAAAGTGCGCAGAAAAGACTAGTATTGATCTGTGGGGCCAGTCTAGATCCCGCCAGGAGTAACGACCACCGGTGGGTGTGTCCGGGGCGTTACAAGTTGGTATCAGAGCCGACCCTCATGGTTACACGGATGTTTGCGGACAGGTGTGCGGTCATGTTGTTCATGACGTTTGTGACCCGTCGTGGCACACGGCATGGCACATGTACCGGACTAGAAGCACAGACGTATGTGCCAAGAGGGAATGTTCATGTGGCCCGACGAGGACGTCTGTTCCTCTGAGTGGGGGTGTATATGATAGCCTGGCTTATTAGGGATGATAAACTACTCATATCAATAAGGAATTTCTTCTTTTCCAGGAGCCCATTCAGACAGAACTCCAAAGTTAAACGTGCTCAGCTTGGAGTAGTTTCAGGATGGGTGATCGACCGGGAAGTTGCTCTCGGGTGCGCACGAGTGAGGAAAAAGTGCGCAGAAAAGACTAGTATTGATCTGTGGGGCCAGTCTAGATCCCGACAGGAGTAACGACCACCGGCGTGTGTGTCCGGGGCGTTACATCGACCAGGCCCCTTCCGCTCGGTGGATCTCGCCGCCGGCTGCTACGTCTTGAGCTTGCGTTGGTTTTCCCCGAAGAGGAAGGGATGATGCAGCAGAGTAGCGTACATATTTCCCTCAGTTTTTGAGAACCAAGGTATCAATCCAGTAGGAGCCCACGCTCATGTCCCTCGTACCTGCACAAAGCGATAGCTACTCGCAACCAACGCGATTAGGGGTTGTCAATCCCTTCACGGTCACTTACGAGAGTTAGATCTGATAGATATAATATTTTTTGTATTTTTGGTATAAAGATGCAAAGTAAAAAGTAAAAGCAAAGTAAATAGCAAAGCAAGATTAAACTGATAGAGATTGATATGATGAGAATAGACCCGGGGGCCATAGGTTTCACTAGTGGCTTCTCTCAAGAGCATAAGTATTCTACGGTGGGTGAACAAATTACTGTTGAGAAATTGACAGAATTGAGCATAGTTATGAGAATATCTAGGCATGATCATGTATATAGGCATCACGTCCGTGACAAGTAGATCGAAACGATTCTGCATCTACTACTATTACTCCACTCATCGACAGCTATCCAGCATGCATCTAGAGTATTAAGTTAAAAACAGAGTAACGCCTTAAGCAAGATGACATGATGTAGAGAGATAAATTCATGCAATATGAAATAAACCCCATCTTGTTATCCTCGATGGCAATGATACAATACGTGCCTTGCTGCCCCTTCTGTCACTGGGTAAGGACACCGCAAGATCGAACCCAAAGCTAAGCACTTCTCCCATGGCAAGAACTACCAATCTAGTTGGCCAAACCAAACGGATAATTCGAAGAGACTTGCAAAGATAACCAATCATACATAAAAGAATTCAAAGAAGATTCAAATATTATTCATAGATAGACTTGATCATAAACCCACAATTCATCGATCTCAACAAACACACCGCAAAAAGAAGATTACATCGAATAGATCTCCACGAGAGAGGGGGAGAACTTTGTATTGAGATTCAAAGAGAGAGAAGAAGCCATCTAGCTACTAACTATGGACCCGAAGGTCTGAGGTAAACTACTCACACTTCATCGGAGAGGCTATGATGATGTAGAAGCCCTCCGTGATGACGTCCCTCTTCCGGCGGAGCTCCGGAACAGGCCCCAAGATGGGATCTCGTGGATACAGAAAGTTGCGGCGGTGGAATTAGGTTTTTGGCTCCTGTTCTGATCGTTTGGGGTACGTGTGTATATATAGGAGGAAGAAGTATGCCGGAGGAGCAATGAGGGGCCCACGAGGCAGGGGGCGCGCCCTAGGGGGGCGCCCCCACCCTCGTGACCGCCTCTTTTGTTCCTTGGAGCAGGGTCCAAGTCTCCTGGATCACGTTCGGTGAGAAAATCACGTTCCCGAAGATTTTATTCCGTTTGGACTCCGTTTGATATTCCGTTTCTTCGAAACACTGAAATAGGCAAAAAACAGCAATTCTGGGCTAGGCCTCCGGTTAATAGGTTAGTCCCAAAAATAATATAAAAGTGGAAAAGAAAGCCCAATATAGTCCAAAACAGTAGATAATATAGCATGGAGCAATCAAAAATTATAGATACGTTGGAGACGTATCAGGCATCCCCAAGCTTAATTCCTGCTCGTCCTCCAGTAGGTAAATGATAAAAAGAGAATTTTTGATGCGGAGTGCTACTTGGCATAATTTCAATGCAAATCTTCTTAATTGTGGTACGAATATTCAGATTAGAAAGATTCAAGACAAAAGTTTATATTGACATAAAAAATAATAATACTTCAAGCATACTAACAAAGCAATTATGTCTTCTCAAAATAACATGGCCACAGAAAGTTATCCCTACAAAATTATATAGTCTGGCTATGCTCCATCTTCACCACATAAAGTATTTAAATCATGCACAACCCCGATGACAAGCCAAGCAATTGTTTCATACTCTAACTTTTTCAAAACTTTTTCAATCTTCACGCAATACATGAGCGTGAGCCATGGATATAGCACTATAGGTGGAATAGAATGGTGGCTGTGGAGAAGACAAAAAGGAGAAGATGGTCTCACATCAACTAGGCGTATCAACGGGCTATGGAGATGCCCATCAATAGATATCAATGTGAGTGAGTAGGGATTGCCATGCAACGGATGCACTAGAGCTATAAGTATATGAAAGCTCAAAAAGAAACTAAGTGGGTGTGCATCCAACTTGCTTGCTCATGAAGACCTAGGGCAATTTTTGAGGAAGCCCATCATTGGAATATACAAGCCAAGTTCTATAATGTAAAATTCCCACTAGTATATGAAAGTGATAACATGAGAGACTCTCTACTATGAAGATCATGGTGCTACTTTGAAGCACAAGTGCGGTAAAATGATAGTAACATTGTCCCTTCTCTCTTGTTCTCTCATTTTTTTTATTTGGGCCTTTTTTATGGCCTCCCTTTTTTATTTGGGCTTCTTTGGCCTCTTTTTTTTTATTTTTCGTCTGGAGTCTCATCCCGACTTATGGGGGAATCATAGTCTCCATCATTCTTTCCTCACTGGGACAATGCTCTAATAATGATGATCATCACACTTTTATTTTTCTTATAACTCAGCAATTACAACTCGATACTTAGAACAAAATATGACTCTATGTGAATGCATCCGGCGGTGTACCGGGATATGCAATATGACAATGATGGAGTGTGTCATGATAAACGGAACGGTGCAAAGTTGCATGGCAATATATCTCGGAATGGCTATGGAAATGCCATAATAGGAAGGTATGGTGGCTGTTTTGAGGAAGGTATAGGTGTATGATACCGGTGAAAGGTGTGCGGTATTAGAGAGGCTAGCAAAGGTGGAAGGGTGAGAGTGCGTATAATCCATGGACTCAACATTAGTCATAAAGAACTCATATACTTATTGCAAAAATCTAGAAGTTATCAAAGCAAAGTATTACGCGCATGCTCCTAGGGGGATAGATTGGTGGGAAAAGACCATCGCTCGTCCCCGACCGCCACTCATAAGGAAGACAATCAATAAATAAATCATGCTCCAACTTCATCACATAACGGTTCACCATACATGCATGCTACGGGAATCACAAACCTTAACACAAGTATTCTTTAAATTCACAACTACTCAACTAGCATGACTTCAATATTATCACCTCCATATCTCAAAACAATTATCATGCTTCAATCTTTTCTTAGTATTCAACACACTCAAAAGAAAGTTTCACAAATCCTGAATACCAAGCATATTATTATTAAGCAAATTACCATGCTATTAAGTGACTATCAAAATAATTTAAGTGAAGCATGAGAGATCAATAGTTTCTTTAAAACAAATCCACCACCGTGCTCTAAAAGATATAAGTTGAGCACATAGAGCAAAATTACTACGCTCAAAAGATATAAGTGAAGCACATAGAGCAAAACTAATACGCTCAAAAGATATAAGTGAAGCACATAGAGTATTCTATCAAATTTTAATTCATGTATGGCTCTCTCAAAAGGTGTGTACAACAAGGATGGTTGTGGCATACTAAGACACAAAGACACAAATAATACAAGACGCTCCAAGCAAAACACATATCATATTGGTGAATAAAAATATAGCTCCAAGTAAATTACCGAGTGGACGAAAGAGGGGATGCCTTCCGGGGCATCCCCAAGCTTTGACTTCTTGGTGTCCTTGGATTATCTTGGGGGTAGCATGGGCATCCCCAAGCTTAGGCTCTTGCCACTCCTTGTTCCATGATCCATCAAAAGAATTCTCCCAAAACTTGAAAATTGGTATGTTGACTTTTTGCGTAGACTCCCCGGCAACGGCGCCAGAAATCCTTCTTGCTACGTCTTGAGCTTGCGTTGGTTTTCCCCGAAGAGGAAGGGATGATGCAGCAGAGTAGCGTAAGTATTTCCCTCAGTTTTTGAGAACCAAGGTATCAATCCAGTAGGAGCCCACGCTCAAGTCCCTCGTACCTGCACAAAGCGATAGCTACTCGCAACCAACGCGATTAGGGATTGTCAATCCCTTCACGGTCACTTACGAGAGTGAGATCTGATAGATATAATATTTTTCGTATTTTTGGTATAAAGATGCAAAGTAAAAAGTAAAAGCAAAGCAAGATTAAAGTGATAGAGATTGATATGATGAGAATAGACCCGGGGGCCATAGGTTTCACTAGTGGCTTCTCTCAAGAGCATCAGTATTCTACGGTGGATGAACAAATTACTGTTGAGCAATTGAGAGAATATCTAGGCATGATCATGTATATAGGCATCACGTCCGTGACAAGTAGATCGAAATGATTCTGCATCTACTACTATTACTCCACTCATCGACCGCTATCCAGCATGCATCTAGAGTATTAAGTTAAAAGCAGAGTAACACCTTAAGCAAGATGAAATGATGTAGAGAGATAAATTCATGCAATATGAAATAAACCCCATCTTGTTATCCTCGATGGGAACGATACAATACGTGCCTTGCTGCCCCTTCTGTCACTGGGTAAGGACACCGCAAGATTGAACCCAAAGCTAAGAACTTCTCCCATGGCAAGAACTACCAATATAGTTGGCCAAACCAAACGGATAATTCGAAGAGACTTGCAAAGATAACCAATCATACATAAAAGAATACAGAGAAGATTCAAATATTATTCATAGATAGACTTGATCATAAACCCACAATTCATCGATCTCAATAAACACACCGCAAAAAGAAGATTACATCGAATAGATCTCCACGAGAGAGGGGGAGAACTTTGTATGGAGATTCAAAGAGAGAGAAGAAGCCATCTAGCTACTAACTATGGACCCGAAGGTCTGAGGTAAACTACTCACACTTCATCGGAGAGGCCATGATGATGTAGAAGCCCTCCGTGATGACGGCCCTCTTCCGGTGGAGCTCCGGAACAGGCCCCAAGATGGGATCTCGTGGATACAGAAAGTTGCGGCGGTGGAATTAGGTTTTTGGCTGCTGTTCTGATCGTTTGGGGGTATGTGTGTATATATAGGAGGAAGAAGTACGCCGGAGGAGCAACGAGGGGCCCATGAGGCAGGGGGCGCGCCCTAGGAGGGCGCCCCCCACCCTCGTGACCGCCTCTTTTGTTCCTTGGAGCAGGGTCCAAGTCTCCTGGATCACGTTCGGTGAGAAAATCACGTTCCCGAAGATATTATTCCGTTTGGATTCCGTTTGATATTCCGTTTCTTCGAAACACTGAAATAGGCAAAAAACAGCAATTCTGGGCTGGGCCGCCGGTTAATAGGTTAGTCCCAAAAATAATATAAAAGTGGAAAATAAAGCCCAATATAGTCCAAAACAGTAGATAATATAGCATGGAGCAATCAAAAATTATAGATACATTGGAGACGTATCACCGGCCAAGTTGGCCCCGCCGCCGTCGCCCAAGCCCAAGCCGCGCCTGCACGCAAGCGGTAGGGCAACGTTGTCGTGCAGGGCAGGAATCCGGCCGCCCCCTCCGCGATGGCCCACGCTCCGGGCTACAATGCGGCAGCGCGATCCCGGCCGGCGGCGGAGAAGGTCGGCAAGGTCGCGGACGTAAAGCGAAGGAAGGTTCTGGCTTCAAAGAAGCCACCTTCTTCACCTCTCGCTCCATCCCGCCGCAAGGAGGTGCTCCGGCGATGCCGTTCAACGGTGCCGCTCCCCTCGCGTGCGAGGTGTTCGACGAAATGGCCGGAAGGTATGCGCCTTCGGTCTTGGTGATTCCCTTTCATTTTTCGCCATTATTCTCGATAGCGCGTGACTTGTTATCGTTCGCAACAGCGGTGGTTCGAACAATGGAACAACCGAGTTCATGAACTTGTTGGACACGAACGCGGTTGACATTGATCAAGCCCCTTTCGAACCATTCGAGTACAATGAAACAGAGGCCGGCGTGGATGATCATGGTTGTGCGGACGAATTGGAGGAGATCGAAGCGGAAGCGTTTGAGCAATCGCAAGCAAAAACTGGGAAAAGCATAAGATCGTAGAACCGCACGATCTTGGAAGATCAAACTTTGATTCAAGCATGGAGTGCGGTGTCTCTTGATGCTACCACGGGTACATCTCAAACTTCCAAGAGATATTGGCAAAGGACCGAAGATCAATACTTCCGCATTACGGCAAAGTATCCCAATAGGACTCCACGCACATTTCGGTCGCTTCAAGGGCGTTGGGAGAACATCAAGCCTATGTGCAGTCGTTGGGCAGCTTGCTTGGAGCAAGTACGCAATGCACCTCCAAGTGGCACCGTGGAGTCCGACCATGTGAGTTTGTTTTGCCTTTGTTCAAATTGTGCATCATCATATTGCATCATGAGAAGTGATTGGATCACTTTGTTCACATTGTGTAGGAAAAGATTGCTCAACATAGATACAAGGACATGGAAGCTTCGAAAGGCAAAATTTTCAAACTAGAGCACTGTTGGGAGTTGCTCCAAAAGTGCGAGAAGTGGAAGTTGATCGACAAAGAATCACCACCAAAGAGAGGCTCACTTACAAACATGGATGAAGATGAGGATGATGATGGCCCAAGAAATTTGCACAAGCCCGATGGTGACAAGAAGACCAAGGAGAAGATGAAGAGAGAGCAAGAAGCATCAAGCTTGAGGGAGACGATTGATGCCATGTTGCAATCCAACGAGTCGATGTTGTTGAAATCGTTGGAGATTAAGAAAGAGTTGGCCGAGAAGAAGGCGAAGGAGAAGTAAGAAAAGTGGCAGTTGCCCAAGGAAGAGGGGCTGCGCAAAGCTGCCATCGAGGAGAGAAGAGCACGAGCCGCCGAAAACAAATCAATGTCCATGTTGCTCGCCGAAGAGAACAAGATCATGTCAATGAACCGCAATGACATGGACGACCTCACCAAAACATGGCATGATATGGCAAGGAGGGAAATCTTGAAGAGAAGAATGGTGGCGTCGGCTGGTTCGTGCTACAGTTTCGGTGATGTTTTCTCCGCTCCATATGGTGGCAATGTGGATGATTTCGGTGCGGGAGTTGGAACAAGCGCTGGAGGTGGATTCGGTGGCGCCGATGAAATCCAAGGTGGTCTCGATGGCGTGGAGTGAAGATCGATTAAGATGATGCCGGATATGGGCGCAAACCTTTTGCAGGGCCCTCTTTTGCGTTAGCCGTAATGAACTTGGCTTCTATTTACGCGTAAAACTGTTTGTGTCGTTTGAATTTGAACTTGTTTGTGAAATCCTATGTCAAATGCGAGACTTGCAGTTTATCTGTTTGCGGGTCGTCACTGTGGTGTCCGAGCAGAACCCGCATAGCCGACCCGTAGAAAAACATATTCGGCGAATATACTTTTTTACGGATCCGTTTGCGGGGTCTGCATCTGTGCCAGCCCGCACCGGCCTGCAAAAACTGATTTGCGCGAACTGCAAACGCATTTTGTGGACCGGCGTTTTGCGGGGTCTGCTAGAGTTGCTCTTATACGAAGAGAGTATGTAACCCACTAATGTGTCATTCTAGTCGATCTTAGATGCTCCTGCTACGAACTGTAAAATCCGAAAAATATGACATACATTCAAAATTCTTTTTTTGGGCAACAAACATCGCTTAATTTTCTAAGTGCAATTTTTTTTTGTGATGCAATGGTAATTGTGGGTCTGGGCAAAACCTTTTTGGAGCATCAATTTTATTTTTCCCATACCATTTCAAACATTTCCAGTCACATTTTTTTTCTTATTTTGCCAAAAAATCATGTCCAGCAATTCTTATTGCCTCGAGGAATTAAGACCTAAGAAACCCGAGTCACACTGGAAATTCACATATTAGAAAATGCACACAGCCATTATACCAATATAGAGAGGACGGATAGAGCAGGTCCGACAAATGAGGAAACAAGTTACAATTTACACCGAATAATTACTTGTGCGATAGTTTTTCCACTTGTTAGCTGCTGAAAATTGCGTGCCCACTTGACTTTTTCTTTTAGAAACTCACTTAACATTTTAGTAGATATTTATTTTCTCTGCATTTTGGTGACGTTTATGTTCCATTGTACTCCATTCGTTCCATGCACAACAAACACATACTCCCTTCGTTCCTAAATATAAATCTTTTTAGAGATTTATGTAGTACAATGGAACATAAACACATATTATGTGATGTACATGCCCCTCCATTTAGTCGCATGCATATGCGAGTGTGTATCAAGAAACTGTGCACCCCACGGTGAAGGAATGTGCTGCCAAACTTTTGCGGTGAAGGAAAGTGGTGGTCACACTTTTTTTGTGGTGAACCTCAGGTGAGATTTGATAGGCCGCGCAACGACGAAAGTGCATCGGTCCATGCATGTGCGCGCCATTGTCTTGAGGGCTTGGAGAAGACAAGTCTTTTCTCCCCACAAAAAAGAAGAAGAAGGCAATTCATTTTTATTTCCTTTTTCCTAATTAATTACCAAATACTCCAACATCGAGATCGAGTCAATTCGCAACGTGAGGGTGATGCTTATTAAGCGACAGAGAACAAAATAGTTTAGAGTTTTGCTTTGGTACGTGAGAACGGACGTTTGGCTCTTGGCCTCCATGGAGATCTTTTTTTTTGAAAAACTCAAAATTCAAAATTTTCAGTTTATTTTTTTAAAATATTTTTGGGCAAGTAAACAAGGATGTTACATGTATGTATGTATGTAAAATTTCAGGATAAAATACGTTGAAATGCGACCTGTACAGAAAAGATAAATTCATGGCATGGAAGAATGAACAATATCAAGTGTTAAAAAGCCCTAGATTTGTTTTTTCACAGCCCTCATTTCAATGTATTTTGTCCTAAAAAAATTACACACATGTGTGTTATGCCTGCATGTATATCTGTATTTTTTTCAGAATTTTTCAAAACGTAGAAAATATGAAATTTGACAAATTTTGAAATTTTGAAAACAAAACCAAGCTCCATGGAGCTCGGCCTCCAAACGCAATATCCGTTGGTACATCTACTACCACTATAAAAGAAAGAGAAGGGCAGATCCAAACAATCTCACCCATCGATCATTAAGATCTAATGGTCTTTAATCATTTTGTGTTTAACGCTACCAACCACGCAACAAGCCAAATCGATCGCTAATCGCCCCGCACTAAAAATCGCTTCGCAGACAAAAAACAAAAACCGCCCCGCCGCACGACCTCCTCCTCCTCCTCCTGCAGACCGCGCCGCCGCGCGCCGTTCGCCTCCCCGCCGGGCGCCGCGCGCCGTTCGCCTCCCCGCCGGGCGCCGCGCGCTTCGCCTCCCCGCCGGGCGCCGCGCGCCGTTCACCTCCCCGCCGGGCGCCGCGCCCCGTTCGCCTCCCCGCCGGGACGGGAGTCCGTCCTCCTCCCGCCGGGCGCCGCGCCGTTCGCCTCCCCGCCGGGCGCCGCGCGCTTCGCCTCCCCGCCGGGCGCCGCGCGCCGCGCGCCGTTCGCCTCCCCGCCGGGCGCCGCGCCCCGTTCGCCTCCCCGCCGGGACGGGAGCCCGTCCTCCTCCCGCCGGGCGCCGCGCCGTTCGCCTCCCCGCCGGGACGGGAGCCCGTCCTCCTCCCGCCGGGCGCCGCGCCGTTCGCCTCCCCGCCGGGACGGGAGCCCCTCCTCCTGCAGGCCGCGCCGTTCGCCTCCCCGCCGGGACGGGAGCCTCTTTTGATATGCCTCCGCAGATCGCACACGAACTGACGGAACTGCCGGTCCGCCGCCACAACCACTACGCTAGGCGACCGCCGGGCGGCCGGCAGGGCTGTTGCCGCCGTCGCCTCGCGCGCGTGCGCACGGCGCGCCGCCAGTCCGTAGCGACGAACCCCTCGCTTCCTCTCCCTGCCTGCATCCCTTCTGTGTAAGTTCTGAATTTTCTCATCGACAACAGCACAACTGACCGCATTGATTCAGTTTCAAATACACAAGCACTGATTTTGTAAGCAACAGCCAACTTCTGAATCGTCTCATCTCTGAACCTGAAGTGCCACTGAATTCATCTTACAGGTTATGTCTCCTTTTTTTACTTCTGTAGGTTCTGTCACTCTGATTTTGTAAGCAACAGGCACGGTTCTTCTCACTGTCCAGCAGGCTGCACTATTGCAGAAGCATACTTCGGCACCTAAGTAAGTATTTTCACCACTTGACTTTCTTATTTAATTATTGGTTAAGTAAAGACTGGTTTGCAGCCAATTATGAATTGTTTAGACATGAGAATGTACAATTTTTTATTTAAGTTTGTGATGGGAGAATGTTTATAAATTCTGAATTTGTTACAGTAAGCAATATGTATAACGAGTAGTATTCTAAAACTTGAACAATTTCATCAATGAACTATATAAAAACAAGCTAAGAAGCAAGATGGGGCAAAAATACTTGAATGATTGCTTGGTCACATTTGTCGAAAGGGATTTCTTCTTGCAAGTTAAGGATGAGGACATCATCACTCATTTCCAGAGCATCAAGGATCGCAAAGTTATCCTGTAATTTGCAAGCTTTTTTTATCATTTACTATTTTCTATCCTCTATATATCTTGATTTTGCCATCATATGTTGAATAATTTTTTACTTCTATATGTCCAACAATACCAAGTTATGATCATTTTTTATGAATACAATATATTATGTGGTATCTTTTATATAGTTTCGAACTATTGCAATACGTTGCTATAATCAGTTTTACGCACCAAAAGGAAGGCTGTAGGCCTCCAAAAAAAGTTTTCAAATTTTGAATACACGGTCTTGAATTCCTGGGCCCGCCCCTGGTTCTCCCCGTCTTCTCTCGCCTAGATCAGATAGATCTACCCACGTCTGGTCTATTGCAGTGGCGAAGCCGTCAAATGACTAGAGGAATTTAGCAAGTCTACGTAACTACTAGATGCATGCACACCCCGCTGCTAAACAAATTACTTAAAGCTCACCGCTGCACAGTCCATGTGACATCATTGCCTGTCAGGGCTATCAAAATTCTTAGATGTCAGGCTTTTTAACCTTTTTTTTTGCATGTTGCATATGAATTATGATACTATTCCCAGGAAACTTTTTATACCTATATTTAAATCATAGTTGTATATGAATTTCACTTTTGCAGAGTGTGTTAGTCATAGATATGGATATTGTTGACCATAAAAAAGAACCTATCAACAAGAGCCCGGAGGTCATGTCGTCGGAAGAGACTACAAACTCAGCAAGTCCTATACAGCCTTCAGATGTGCAGATAGGAATAACCAATTCACGTCATAGCAAACCAAGAAGAGCAAATACAAATATTACACCACAAGGTACTTACATTCGCAATGATTATCAACCTTTTCATTTCATTGGGTCTTTTTTATATGTAACTAATTTGGCTTCATGTCGTCCCATGACAGATTATATTTGCACATTGGATGAAATTTCCATTATTAATTCAATCATGTCCTTACCTGAAAAAACTATGTTAGTGCACATCAATGATGCATTATTATCAAATGCGGAGATGAGGTGCCTTACGCATGATAAAGTGTTTTTGCGCGATAATGTAAGTCAAACCACACAAACTCTCATAATTAAACATTAGTGTCTTGAAATTTAAATGTATTCTATCTTTGAAATTACAGGTAATAAATGCATACATATACTGTATAAGTGCCCAGGACCATCTGCAAGATAGAGCGGGTGGAAAGGTACATATTGCAAGCACGTTTGAGTCTTCCCTGCTAAAGAAAGATGAGATAGACCCGGCAACACATCGCCACATTGTAAAACAATGAATACTTTTTTGGCGCATGACATGGTCAGTCTTAACTCACTACTCTTAAATATAATAATTAAGCACATTTTTTACCTGAAAATGGTTACGTGTTATATTTATTACTTCAGGTATTCCTTCCAGTTAACATCGAAAAATGCCATTGGTATCTATCAGTAATCAATGCGAAGAAACGAGAGATACAGGTACTGGACTCGCTTGGAGTTGGAATGAGCCGAAGTGACCTCACTAACATGGTAAATGTCTACTTCTTGTGTTTTCCTTCATACATTACATTCTCTTTTGCCTAATATATGTAGTGACATTTTTCCATTTAATAGTTACAAGGACTTGACCAGCATCTAAAAATCGCATGCGAGATGCCGGAGTTTAAGAGAGGTGATAGGTGGCAAGACCTCGATGTTACGGATTGGAAAGTCGTGGAACAGCTCAAAGAGCCAATGCAAACAGATGGGTATGATGAACACATCTCATAATCTGAACTGAATTGTAGATAATTTTATGGTAGAACAGAAAGTCTTGTGAAAACAATATTGTTACAGAAATCTGGTCTTATTTGTTAGCCAAAACATTGAGGTAATAGATACATTGGACGATGCATGGAGACTTGTACAATGAACATTATTACTTTTTTAAATACTTTATTTATATTGACATGAAAGCCTAAAGGAATATTTCGATATTGTAGCACGTCATGTGGATTGTTTATGTTAAACTTTATGGAGTATTGGACATGAGATATTTTGTCTGATCAGTTCACTCAGGTATCTCTTTTTTCTTAATAGCATATTTCATCTCAAATGGTGCTTTTTAACCAATTATTTTTAATTACTATATGCAGGAGGACATGAAAGAATTTCGACGAAAATTAGCTGTCATACTATTGGAAACAGAACTTAATACGTTAAAAGGAAGTCCAAGCTATTATGAGCCTGACAATGAAGAAAATGTATCTGATTCTGATGTTGAGTTCCTGGGGGATCGAAAGCGTAAGCGGCAAGATTCACCCGATAGAGCCAAAGACAAAAGCCCCCTTCCGAACCCTATCATCGCTGCCGCGGACCCGCATGATTTAGTTGACGAACTATGCAACCACATCATGTCAATTAATGATGCTGATTCCCTGGAGTAAGCAACATGTCTAAGAAGTATAAAGTTTCAATGTGCACTATTACAATGTTACAATTATTAACAGTTTGTTACCTACAGGAAGGAGTGGGTGCGAAGCTCTAAACCCCATCCGATAGGATTAAGTCTCAGAAGGATTCAAGGTATACTCCACAAGGATCAGCCGTTGGACAGTGATTGTTTCAACATGGCTATACGTATACTTGCACGTGACAAGGCCTTACTGCCAGTAGATCCTCGAGTGCGCTTTATGGATCTACAATTTTGTGTAAGTTACCCCAGGTCACAAACTATATTAGTATTTTCACCATCATGTTTCTTGACCATTTTTTTACCCAGACGTCCGTGATCGAGGCCGCCCTCGCTTCTGCACGAGATTTAGATTCACGGGTACAGCCAGATATTCAGGCGCTAGCATCGTTGCTCCGTAGCTCGACTGAGATAGACAACATATCATCATGCAATTGGGTAAGTTTGGTCTATTTTATATGGTTGTCGTGATTAATGTTTGTTCTGAATGAGTGTTGCTTGTAGATATTGCTCCCTCATGCATTCCTTGGCCACTACATCTTGTTCGCAATCGACAAACATTCACGTCAAGTAACTATTTTGGACCCAATATTTCCGCCCTTATCCCCAGAGAGATATGCGTTAAAATTTCAGAGGGTTTCATTCTACCTGAATGATGCACTCGAATTAGCACAACCGGGTTGGAAGTCTGATACATTTGCCTGGCCACGTAAATCACTACTTGATGTTCCGATGAGCCTAGACCGGTCAGTTACTCTGAAAATCACTATGCATGTTTTAGATTTATTGTCATAACCTCCGAAGATAACGATAGTGTATTCATCTACAGGAATGAATCTGGTTATTTTGTTTTCAATTATATGCTCTGGCATGGTAACAAATTTGTTCGTCCAATTTACACGGTGAGTATTCTGTATCACACGTTCATAAAAAGTTTGAAGCAAAATTGCATCCTAACATCATGCATTGCTCATGTAGGATGGTTATGAGTTGAGAAAGAATATTTTGATACACTTGCTCGAGTATGATGCGAATGAAGCTGAAGACAATATCCCATATGATGTACGAGAAATTCTCAAGTGCCTCAAGTAGGAAGTTAAGAGATGATAAACTGGACTTGATATCTACGCATTGGTTCACACTGTAGTTTTTTTTTATCAAAATTTATTTTTCATCTCCAATGGATTTGTTTGCTGCATTTGCCATATGTTGTGGCTATTTATTTATAGACATGAATTTTGCGATGCAATATGTTTTGGAGACTGAAAAAATTAAGCTCCGGCACAGCACATATGCAGCCATTATCTTCTTTTCAATTTTATTATGCTCTTTGGGTTGGTAACAAATATGTGCAAAGGCATGTAAAATATATAGTCTTCCGTCTGTCATAAAACTCTCGGTCGGTATCCACCGACCCATTGTTGTCAAAACCTACCTATATGGATTTGCATGCTACTTAATAATGCATATGCAATTCATGTTGGGGTCTGAACAAGGGAATGGACACAAAAATTGACGTGTTTGTCTTCTATCTCTAAATAAAAAAGGCTATATATGCAAAGGCAGGCTTGTTTCTCTTTTCTTGATTTGTAATATTTTTCGGTGCAACCAAACTATCTTTATATGCATGTTATTCTCATATATATTTGGATATTAGTCGAGACGTGTATTTGCACGTGCATGCTTACTAGTCCCCTTTAAGAGTGTATGCTCACCACAATCAAGCCGAGATTGATTGAGCACGTGCACTGGTCGAAAACATCATGGAGAAATTCGCAACAAAAAAAAAAGCATCATTGAGAAGACGACCAAAGCAGTAAAGTGTGCAATGGAAGACACTTGGTTCATGCAGCTGACGTGAGTGACAAGGGAACGGCGACATCGCCACTGAAATTTCCTTCAATCAATCAACCTCGCTAAAATTCAGGATGCATCACACACAAGCACGCCCGGCCCTTCCAAATCAAGGACCGTTCAAGTTCATTCATTCCCGCTCTATACTCAACCCGAGGAACAAAGCGACGACGACACACAAGCAGAGCTCCGATCCCTGCATAAAGATGCAAAACTTCTCCGCCGGAGAAAACCATGGAACCACCGACCCTGCCTAATGCCCGACGCCAGGGCTCGGCACGGACCGCATGAACCGCGCGGTCCTCGAGAACCCCCTCGGCGCCGCCGCCGCCGCCGATGCCACCTCACCGCCATCGTTGTTGTCGCCATGGGGGCTCGGCGACAGTCTGAGCACCAGGCCGCCCTCCAAGTGCATCACCTTGCCGCCCTGCTCCTGGTCCTGATCCGCCACCGGCAGCTTGCGCGCTTGGCACGGCGAGCAGCGGAGCAGGACCAGCAGCAGCAGCACGGCGAGGAACGGCCACACGCCCCTCTTGTTACCACTGGTACGAGTAGGAGAAGGAGAACCCATGAATGATGAAACTGTAGGACGACGCTGCTCTGCCTCTGCAACTGCTCTTCTCAGGGAAGAGCCCAAGGAAGAAATGGAGCTCGTGTACGTTGAAGAAATGGCTGGCTAATGGCTACGCTGCCAGCCTTGGCAAAAGATGACTTGCTCTGGAGCTGATGGTGCAGAGAGCCGCGCTCTCGCTCGATATATATAGTGAAGGGCACCCGCGACCGCGAATGATTCCAATTAAGCTCCCCGTGTGGAGAATTCTTCGTGACCAGCTGCCGGCGGCCGGCCTGAGAAAAAACGAGCTTTGTTTTCTCTGAAACGGCGCAAGTAGGCGTAGTAGTCCAGTTTTATTCCATGTTTTGTTAAAGCGATAGTCAATGAGTTCCTCGTAACTGTAAATTATGGCTTTGCTCCATGTCATGTGGAGAAAAGGCTGCCCTGACATGCATAGATTAGTTACTTATAACTGGTTCTGACCTTATGATCAAGAACTTGTCAACCAGCTGACTAATGAATTTTCTATGTCCAAATTAACCCCGGGATTATTAGCATGTAGGGGTAACTGATTGCTGGTTCTTTAAACCGACACTTTCGAGAGACTACATTTGGCGGCATAAGAGCAACTCTAGCATATCCCGCAAAAACGTGTCCTGTAAAATAGTATACAGTTTCCTCTAAAACGGATTTATGGTATCATTTGTATGTTGGCAGAGCAGAACCCGTATAAATCGATTGAATTCACAACAAGGTCCCTGCAAAATAGCACAAAGTACCCTCACACATAAAAAAGAAAAGCAATTGGATCCTCCATGCACTGACCACGCAAACCAAAC
>NC_041380.1:546584121-546629323 GCF_002162155.2 Triticum dicoccoides | reverse complement strand
GAACCAAACCCTGCGCTACAAATGGCGTCCGTGGCGGCAACAGCTTCTTCCAGAAAGCGCGGCCCACGGAGGCAGGGAGAGTCGCACGAGCGGCCGGACGAGGAGGAGGACGCCCCCAGGTCCATGCGCCTCGGCGTCCACGAGCTCCCACGGCGGCGAGAGAAGGACGAGGGTGGGGGGGAGGGGTACTCTAGCCTCGGCGTGTTGCCGCCCTCGATGTACTCGAGGACGGCCTCCAACGTGCGGCCGGGCACGCCCCACCATTGGCGCCGCCATTCGGAGTTGAGCCTGCCGGAGGGAACGACACCGTTGGTGGCCTCGAGCTGCTCGCGCGGCGGCGGCGGCGGAAGTATGGCTCCCAGAGCGGGCTGTCGGGGACGTAGCGTGGCCCCTCCCTCGCCGCCCGCGACAGGGAGGAGCGGATACGCGCGATCTCCGCGCGCCACGCCGCCCCGGTGGGCGGTGGCGGCCCCGGGACCCCGCCGGCGCTGATTCTCCAGGCCCCGGGCACCCGCATGTCCGGCGGGACCGGGTACTCGGCTTCAAAGAGGAGCCGAGCTTCGTGCTTGTGAAGGTGGCGGCGGCCGAAGCCGTTCGCCGCCGCGCCGTCGCCTGGGAAGCGTTCGGCCATTCTTTGAGCTGGAGACGACGAGAGGAGAGGGAGTAAGGGGAAGAAAGGCGGCGTCGGCGGTGGAGACTCTGTGCGTGCCACCGGCGCGCTGGGGGTCGGCTTATGTAGGCGGAGGCGCCGCGCGTACGCGTGGCCGCTGCGTTACGCGTGGCATGCGAGGGGACGCGCGTCGTCTCGTTTTCACTGCGCCATCCGTGAGGCATCAATGGCGGAGGCTGACCGGCGCGGCAGCGTGTGGCAGTTTTGGCATTGATTCGCCGCGGGAAACGAGGCGATGAGGACGACAAAGCAGCGAGAAGCGAGACTAGTCGCTGGCAAGAAGGGCCCGCGGCTCTTTCGCGCCAAAAACGATTCGCCCGGCGCCCCCGAGCGCCCGCCAGCACGCCGGGGTCGGGTTGGGTCCGCTAGCGCAAATTTTGGCTCGAGCCGCCGAAAATTGGGCCCTTGAGACCGCAACTGGGGCGATTTTTTGACGCCGACGACCGAAAACTCGCCTGAGAGCTTTGTTGGAGGCGCGACTGGAGATGCTCTAACTGGAGGAGGCCAAGGCTCTCGCGAGGCAGAGAAGAGTGGCCGCACGCTCGCCGCCGATCAAGCTGCCGTAATGTCTAGCGGGCCTTTTGTTGAAGGATGAGGACGACGGCCCGGGCGGCGACGGCGACGACGACATAGGTGCCAACAGCCTCGCTCCCTCGGAGGCCATGCCTACAAGGTCATCCCTCGGTACCTCGCATAGTTTAGACTACTTTTAAAAAAAATGTTTGGCTTAAGTGATTAAAAAAATTGCACTTTTGATTGTATGAGTTTAATAAATATCGTCCGGTTCGCATGCACTTTTGTTAAATATTCGTTTGAACTTAACCGGACATGTGGTGACTCCGATTTAATGAAAGCCACCCCTATTTTTGTCCGCAGACATGTCTAGACATGCTCGTGGATATTTCATGGTGTCTGTTTTGATGAACTGGGATGGAGTTGCCCGACATATTAGCAATTGTTACGTGATACTCCCTCTGTATCACAATATAAGGCAAGACATTTTTTGTCTGGATTTATATCAAAAAGATCTTATATTATCTTTCCTTTTTGTTGCACGTGTCAGTTAGAAACTACTCCCCAGGTGCGACTAGGAATGGCAATGGGTATCCATTACCTACGTACCCTACGGGTAAAAATCCTATTAGGGTAAGAGTACGGGACAAAAAGTTACCCATTGGATATGTAAATAGGAAAATCTCAAATCCATCGGGTAGAGCGGGTACGGGTATGAGATCATATAACCCATACCCGCATGCCCATGTACCATTGTAAAATCTAACAAGTACGAAAAAATTAGCTCTACCCTTTGTCATGAGTTTGTGAACTTAAAAATGTATGACTTTGTACTGCTGTTTATGACTGTGTGTTGATATTTTGATGTGTTGTTGTTTACAAGTAAGTGATGATGTTTATAAAATGTGGTGTGTTTATGATGTATTGTTGTTTATAAGTATATACTGATGTTATTATTTTATAAATTATGACTGTATCTTGTTGTTTATGATTATGTGTCGCTCAAATTGATGTTATGCAAACATCGGTATTTTTATCCATGGGTATCCATTTACCCTATCGGGTGACGGGTATGAAAAAAATCTGTACTCACTGGTGAGTATGGATACGGATGATGGGTAAGCTTAAATGTGACGTGTAAGAGTATAGGGTGGCTCAACCCATACCCAAACCCTGCGAGTGCCATCTCTAAGTGCGACTACTAGTACTTTTCGAAATATCCTATCAAAAGCAAGCAAAGTGGGCTCTCTCTCTTGTGTCCAGGCAACGACAAAAGTGCAACTATGCGTGTGTGCACCCGTTGTCTTCGGGGCTAGGAAGACATCTCTTTTCTTTCAATTTTTCTTAATTAACACTCCCCCGTCTGAAAATACTTGTCAAAGAAATAGATATATGTAAACATATGTAAGATCTAAATACATTATTATTTTAGTATTAAGTGCATTCATTTTTATTCATTTATTCGATAAGTATTTCAGGATAAAGGGAGTATACTTACAAAGACTACGCCAAGGTTGGACACATGTGCGGAAGACATCATTGAGAAGACGACAGAGCAGTAGAGCATGCAACAGAATGCCACGGAACAGGAACTTGGCTCATGCAGCTGACACATGAGTGACAGGGCAATGGCGACATTGACACTGAAATTTCCTTCAACCAACCGACCTCGTTAAAATCAAGGATGCATCACACTCACACACAAACACACCCAGCCCCTCCGCATCCGAAGGACCGTTCATTCACGCTCCGCTATACTACTATCTGAAGCGAAAAAGTTCAAGCCGAGTGACAAAGCGAGCACGACGTAGAAGCATAGCTCCCTTCTGCAATGAAAACGTGCAAGAGCCAGCCAAGCCTAATGCCCGACGCCAGGGCTGGGCACGGACCGCATCGACCGCGCCGCCCTCGAGAACCCCCTCGGCGCGGCCGCCGCCACCGCCGATGCCGCCTCGCCGTCGTGGCTCGGCGACACCCTGAGCACCAGGCCGCCTTTGAAGTGCACCACCTTGCCGCCCTGGTCCTGGCCCGTCACCGGCAGCTTGCGGCCTTGGCACGGCGAGCAGCCGAGCAGGAGGACCAGCAGCAGCACGGCGAGGAACGCCCACACGAGCACGCCTTTGTTGCTGCTGCCGCCGCGGCGACTGTGGGTAGGACGTTGCTCTGCTTCTGTACAGGGGCGATCACACGAGCTGAAGGAAGAACTGGAGCTCGTGTTGAGAAATGTGGCTGGTGCTTGGCTACGCTGCTCACGCCCGATACATATATATGGCCCGCGGATGATTCCAATTAAGCTCCCCGTGTGGAGAATTCTTCGTGACCAACTGCCGGCGGCCGGCAGGAGAGAAGAGAGCGCCTTTGTTTATTATTTTTGAAACGGCGCAAGTAGTCTATAGGTTTATTCCATGTCTTGTTAAAGCGATAGTCAATGAGTTCCTTCCTTGTAAATATAGAGTATGCGTGGCTTTGCTCCATGCATGTCATCTATACTACCCCTATAAAAGAAAGAGAGGACGGAGAACCAAACAATCAGATCCATTCATTAGCAAGATCTAATGGCTCTTAATCTTTTCATGTTTAACGCTATAAGCCACCGAATTAAGCCGGTAATCCGTCGATCACTAACCCTGTCCGCCGTTCAGAAAAAAAAACCCGCTGCGCACCACGCCCGCACGACTTTCGCCCACTCCCCCTCCTCCTCCCAACAGACGCCAGCCGTTCGCCACAGCACGGACGGGCCGCCTCCCACGCCGTTCGCCGCCCGCCGATCCAATCATCCTCCGCAGCCGCTCAGCTTGGCGGGAGGATTTCCCTGGCCTTGCCCCGTCCTCTCGTCTCTCGATCTGATCGAGGCCACAGCTCGGGAATGGCGGCTGGCATGCGGAAGGCGCCATCCATGGAGTGGCGGTGGGTGTCCGCGGGAGAGGAGGATGACGACAAGCTGGAGGGCCGCAGGGCAGGGGGGCCCGCGGCCGTCGGGGCGGCAGCTTCGAGTCGGAGGACGAGGAGGACAACATCGACTACGAGGACGAGGAGCACCGGGAGGCCAGGCAGCGCCTGATTCGGACCGTGCTGACCGTCGACTGGTTCCGGGCGCCAACGGCCAACGGGGTCTCAGGCAACGGCCAACGAGGTCTCGGGCGCGCAGCCTCTCGAGGACCCCGAGGTGAGGGCAGCTCCGCTCCCGGTTCGCCTGTTTTCCCTCTTGCGTCCTTTGATTGCATATGCGGCAAGGTGTTCGACGCGTGCTGTTCATGCCGCGTGCGTGGAATGCCGTGAGAGTGGTGACCGCGACTGCTGCTGATTTTGATTAGCTTCTGTGTTTGCCATTGGATTGGAGAATTGTGAATCTGCACATCCTTGTGGTTCAAGATGGCCGTGCTTGGACGAGGGGATACATATGTTGCGTTCGATCTCAGGCTGCAAGTGGGATGTTCCGCAGGAGCCCGCAAACACGCCCACATCTGCCCCGTAGTATTAGTGGGAATCCAGCATATGTCCACATAATTTTTCACGGGATAAGTGGGCATCCCACATCCCACGTAATCCCTATGTAAATCACAGGCTCAAGCTTATATTTTCTGTTTTGCAATGGACATGGAAGGAGCAGAGAAGTTCAGGCTTCATTATATCAGGTGGAGAATCTTCAGAGTTGACACTGCAAATTATATCTTTTTTGTAGTACTTTTGTTTATCTGGGAGTGGTAATCCTCTGCCTCTACGAAGTTGCAGCTCAGTGGTTCGGCGGGCGTCGCTTCAGTAGAAGAATCACATCGAAAATGATTTTAGAAGTGCCACTGTTATAAGATCAAAATAAGAGGTGAGCAGGGTGCAATCTGCTTGCTTGCAGCTGATGTTCCTTGAAGCAGCGAGCTTCTTCATGGCGTTCTTGAGAGAAGAAGAAATCAAGGAGGATTGGATGAGGAGGGAAGATACCACAACCGCTGACTCGCATTATCAGGCCACAGATGATACGTGATTCAACAGGGTAGAATGAATCGGCTTTGCTCTGAACAATTTAGAGGAAATTGGCTGAAGATGTAGTAGTCGATAGGAAATAAATCACAGATGAGAGAGGGGAAGAAGAAGACTGAACTGCACCTGTACATGGCGGAGGTTGACGACGACATTACGGCGTCCATGGCGGAGTTGGACAGCGGCGCTGGGCGGCCATGGGGAAGGTACACGGCGGCGCCGCGGCCATGGCAGCATGTCATAATCGGGCTAATCCGCACGACTGACGTTCGACTCAAAAGGGATGTGGGTTTGATGTGGGCGCTGCGGGACATCCCACATAATCCGCATCTCTCGGTGCTCTAACTGTGGGTGTCCACGATCGTAAATTATGTGGGCTTGGACGTGGGCACCGCGGACAGCCCGCGTCCACTTGCAGCCTGAGTTCCATCAGAAACATCAATTGTTTTGTTGCTTCATGCAAATTTTCTTTGCATAATATTGTTACTGGCAATCAGGACGAGGTGGGACCGTGGGAATGATGATTACATTCGCGTATGTCATTTGTGACCGTTTTCTTGTGCATGATTGGGAACAATAGTTATTTAATGAGTTAATTTCGTATCACTTAGATGTAGTGTTGAAATTTCTGGGACCCATTACCCACCCCAATCTGCTCATACAAGACATAACTTCTACATAGAAGTGAATCAGTAAACTGCTACTAATCTGGCTGGAGACACTATTTGACTCCATCTGTTATGTAAAATCAGACCACTTTTCCTTCCATAAATGTTTAGATTATTTCGGTGGACGTCCAATGCAGGAACCTCTTCCTGCTCCGTGGGTGGTTAAAGCGAGAATACGGGCAGTGATCAAACTTCAAACGTCATAATTAAAGATACCTTGCCCAATGCAAGTACCTTTTTCTAGGAGGTTTAAGAACTTGTATAAGCACATGTAGTCTCTGCAATGCAAAATTCCAACCCTATAGGTTTGTGCCCTATGTTCTGCTCTCACTATACTACAATAAGAATATTATTCAAATCGTTCACCACGATGTTCTATATTTCGATGCATGCAGGTTTTCCACTGGGAGAACAAGTTTCTAGATACCACAATAAGAATACTCATTTTCTTGTTCTCTGTTTTTCATTGCAATTTTTTGTTGTGCAATATGAGTTGATATGAATCAAACATCCCAAGTATTATTGTTGACTAATTTTTAAATTACCTCCCTTCCAAGCAGCCCTTGAACAATGAACAAGGAAATTTCGGAGTCCTTGTTTCACTGCCTCCGAGGACGTGGGAGCCACCACCACCGTTGCTTACTTCCACAACTAAAAGTCCTAGGTATCTGTTCTCGCTCCCTATAAGTTGCCGTTTGCATATCATGATTATGTTTTCCAATAAGATTGGCAGAAAAAGATTATCGTTTGCAATGTTTTTTCAAGGAAAAGCTCCCTCGAGGGACATTTCTTGTGAGCAACATATTACATTTGAGTACATGTCACTGCTAAAAACATGATTGAATGGGCAAGAAACATCACAATAATTCATACAAGAAATAGAGAAGGATCTGGAAGAAAGTGTTCCTAGCTAAGTTGTGCGCTTTCTTGTATTGATTTCCAAAAATATGTCTGAAGATAGCATCGCTCATGTATCCCTTCTGGCGAATGAAACTGATAGTGGGTCTCAATTGCCATTTGTGTGGATTCATACTTGAGTCTTGGGAGTTAATTGCTTTAATACCAGTAGCATTATCTGATGAGATGAGGCAACCATGTATTTTCTAGCATCATGACTTCAGCCTACTGGTAGCATTATGCGATGAAATGAGGAGGCGACCATGTTTTTTCCAGTATGATGACTTGAGCCGCAGCATCATGCCGAGTAGCCGAAGAAGTAACTACAGTCACTTTTATTGTAGATTCGTGTTGGCCAGCTTGAGACTGAATATAAACTAAGGTGCATAGAGAGGGATCGGTCATAATAAGCATCTGTGTACATCATAATTGTATTCCTCTGTCGAGTACACAAGAGGGAGGGGTATGTTGTTTTAGAAGAGGGCAAAATATAGTTAAAAGAGGGCAAAATAAAGCATGTAGGCTGTTGAATGTCAATTTAGACCATCATTTTGCAATTGCTACTTTTGGTTCCAAAGGATTAACAAGATAAACTCGATTGTTTATATGACCTTGCACTTATAAGTTTACGTTGCAAATTTTATCACACTAGCAATGTTGTGTGCAGAGATAATTTGTTTCAGCAAACTTGATCATGTGGAGATTGTTGTGTGCAGATATCAGACTTCAGTGGCTATAAGAAAAACTAAAGCTCTGTTTCCACAGGCGAGTAAATGCAGCCTGACTGAAGAACGCAAGCTCTGTTTCCTCGAGCTATGTATTAGGTTGCATATATATAACAAAGTGAGGTCCTCATCCTGGTTGGTTTGGCATGGCCACATCCTCATGGCCAATAAGCTGTTGCGCTAGAGATGGCCAGGCAGTGAGATTTGCCCGACGTGTGGCTCTTGCGAAGAGACGGCCAGCTTTGCGAGGCAAGTATGGCCAGGGTGGCCTTTTGGTCATGATACCAGGTGTTGTCTCCCCCAGTTCCTAGAACATCGCTCCCATCTATGACTGGTGGATGGCGATCAGGTTTCAAAGGAGGAGAAAAAGCATTTTCATGGACTCACCTCGTATGGCGTTAGGAAAAATTGGAACATTAAGTCAATGACACCACATTCAAGATATGATTTTGTTATAGTTGTTCCGGATGCATGGTGGGGGGCTGAGGTTTTGGGCCTCCCTTTTCCCCTCTATTAGACAAAATCTACCTGTATGGGTCTGGCTGTAAAACTAACTTCGACTAACATATCCTTGCTTGCGATGGAATACAAATGTATTTTCTTTAAGCTGTAATACTAAAATACTTGTTTTTGCGATGTAATATGGGTATAGTTGATTTTTTTTGTGCGTGCATACTCAAGGATTTCATGAATGGAATATTGTGTTTTTTCTGCGATGAAACAACACATTATACTTGTATAATCAACTTGCTTCACAAGAATATAATTGTATCTGATGCATGAGATGAATACGACTCATTTGTGTAGGGGGTAGATAAAGCATAGAGCCACCTCCGAAATTGCCATAATGGAATAAGAAAACCAGTACGCTGTGACATAACTACAGTAGATTTTTGGGTTACCAGTTATTTATTACTCCCTATGTTCACTTATATAAGACATTTAAGCCTGCTCAAAACATGCTCTAAATAGTTTAAAATCAGTTCTCCAAAACGCCTTATAAAAACGAACGGAGGGAGTACAACGGTTAGATGCTTGTTTTTGTTTCCTCGAAAAAAATGCTTGTCTGTGCATTGCAATTTGCAAGTCGAGAGGTTCCGAAATCTTGCCTAAATATTTTCTCTGCAATTATTTACTTAAATCTTGCATCCAGAAATTAATATATGATGTTATTTATTGCTTCATAAGTCATAATTAGATGAATGAGAAAATCGTTTTCTACTTTGTTAGACGTGTGTTGCATGTGCCAGCTTACTAGTGTGGAGAAAAGGTTGTCCTGCCGCCGAAACGGTATTTTGTTACTATGCGCCGGCGATGACATGCATGGATTAGTTACTTAACTGGTTCTGGCCTTATGATCAAGAACTTGTCAACCAGCTGACTTGTTGTATTTTCTGTGTCCAAATTAACCGGAGGATTAGTGCGTAGGAGCAACAGATTACTGTTTTTTTACTACACGGAGAATTTTGAGAGACTACATTTGGCAGCATAAAGCGTCTCCTCTGCTTAACTAACCAACTGCACGAATCATTGAGTTAATTATATGCAACACCGGAGCCATAGGCCTTAGTAGCACTGACTAAGTATAGGGACTCCCAGGTAGAGTAGCGTTCTTGACCTAGCTAGCTTGAAAACTACTCCCTCCGTTCACTTTTATAAGTCATTTCAGACAACTGAAAATAGGCTATTTTGCACATTGTCTAAAATGTCTTTAAGGCCTTATAAAAGTGAACGGAGGGAGTAATGGAAATACCCAGGCTACTTCGCATCGGAATGTGGGCATGTCAGCCAATGGTTAGCGAGCAAAACCCGAGGAATCGGCCGAGATGCAGACACCTTTCTGGACGGACGGCGAAGAGCCAAAGGGAGGCCAGAATCTGACTGGAGGAGGCCAAGGCTTTGCGCCAGGAGGAGGAAGCCGCGCGGCTGCGCCACGAGCGCACAGCGGCGGCCGATCTTGACTGGCCTTTTCGCCGCTGGAGTTGCCAGCGGCTACCAAGGCCATGCTTACTAGGTCACCGACTGTTAACTTGTGTAGGTTATAGACTATTTTTTAAATATTCGTTTGGTTTAAGTGAAACTTTGTGAAATTTCATACTTTTGGTTGTAAAATATACCAGAATTAATAAATATAGCCTTGTCTGCAAGAATTTCGTCCATTTTTTGTTAAATATTCGTTTAAATTTGATCCAATTGGATGAAGGCCGCCCCTATTTCTGTCTATGGACATTTATGGTGAACCGCGACGGAGTTGCCCTAACACATTATTTATCATGTGATAGTATACATGTGTCCGGGGCCCATATGTCCGGGCGACGACGAAAGTGCAACGGTCCATGCGTGTGTGCACCCGTTGTCTTGGGGGGTAGAAAACATCTCTTCTCTTTCATTTCCCCCCTAATTATTAATATAGTACGTGCAAGTTATTCTGCAAAGATTCCCGCAAAAAAAGAGTTATTCTGCAAAGATTCCCGCAAAAAAAGAGTTATTCTGCAAAGATTCCCGCAAAAAAAGAGTTATTCTGCAAAGATTACGGCAAGGTTGGACACATGTGTCGAAAACATCATCGAGAGGACGACAAAGCAGTAGAGTATGCGGCTGACATGAGTGGCGTTGACACTGAAATTTGCTTGAATCACCCGACCTCGTTAAAATTCAGGGTGCATCAGGCAGCTGGTTACAGTACATGCACAAACAATCGCGAGGCCCTTCCCCGTTCGAAGGACAGTTCATTCATTCAAGCTCTATACTAGTTACTAGGACAGTATCTGAAAGCCAAAAAGTTGAAGCCGAGGAACAAACAAAGCGGCGGCGACGACGACGGCGACGACGCAGAAGCAGAGCTCCGATCCCTGTAAACATGGCAAACTTATCTTCTCTGGAAGGAGACGGGGGAAGAAAGAGCCGAGCCTGGTTAATGCCCGACGCCGGGGCTGGGCACGGACCGCATCGACCGCGCGGCCCTAGAGAACCCGCTCGGCGCCGATGCCACCTTGCCGCCATCGTTGTCGTCGCCATGGGGGCTCGGCGACACCCTGAGCACCAGGCCGCCTTCGAAGTGCATCACCTCGCCGCCGCCCTGCTCCTCCGCCAGCAGCAGCTTGCGGCCTTGGCACGGCGAGCAGCGGAGCAGGACCAGCAGCAGCAGCAGCACGGCGAGGAACGGCCGCGCGGCCCTCTTGCTACTGCTGGTACGAGTAGGAGAACCCATGAATGATGAAACCGTAATACGACGCTGCTCTGCTTCTGTATGTGCTCGGGGCCGGGGCAGAGCTGAAGGAAGGAACGGAGCTCGTGTTGGAGAAATGGTGCTTGGGTTGGCTAGCTAGTAGCTATGCTGCCTGCCTTGGCAAAAGGATGATTTGGTTCTGGAGCCGATGGGGAAGAGAGGTGCGCTCTCGCTCGATATATATATAGCGAAACCCGCGAATGATTCCAGTTGGAGTAAGCTCCCGTGTGGAGAATTCTTCGTGACCAACTGCCGGCGGCCGGCCGGAGAAAGCACCTTTGTTTACTGCTCTGGAACGGCGCAAGTAGCAGTCTAGTTTTATTCCATGTCTTGTTAAAGCGATAGTCAATGAGTTCCTTGTATACATAGTTCATAACTTTGCTCCACGTCATGTGCCTGCTGCCGAAATGCCATTTTATTAGTGCTTCTGTGAGTTAATAACTAGTTCTGACCTTATTATGATCAAGAACTTGTCAACCAGCTGACTAATGCATTTTCTGTGTCCTCCAAATTAACCCGGGGATTAGCATGTAGGGGTAACTGACTACTGCTTAGTTTCGACAGACTACATTTGGCAGCATAAAGCGTATTCTCTGCTTAACTAAAACAAACCGCACGAATCATCGGTTAACCTAATCTCAATTTTAGATTGAATCTTTCTCCAAATTTGAGGGTTACAAGTATTTCGGACCCCGCCGAAATATATGAAATATCGGAAATTAAATTGAAATTTCGTCGAAATTCTTTCCTTTTAGTTGCACATGTTAGTGAGAAACTATGCGCCCCATGTGCGACTACTAGTACCTTTCAAAGTGTCCTACCAAACGTAAGCAAAGTAGGCACTCTCTTGTGGCCAGGCAATGACGAAAGTTTTTCTTCCTTTTTTTTTAGAAAATTCTTTCCTTTTTTACTTAATTATATAAACTTGTCGATTCACTCATTTTGCTTCTGTATTGAAATCTTTAAAGGTTTGATATTTAGAAACAGAGAGAGTACTAGTCATCCCGGAAAGATTGCGGCACTGTTGTGGGAGGCAAGATCGCTCACAGTCAGGATAGATAGAGTGCGATAGCGAGTAGTCAGCATGCGGTCTCGGGCTCGTGCAACCGTGGGTTCGGTTGTTGTAACGTTGTAATAACTCGCCATCTTGGCATCTTCTATCTATAATCTCGATACGCCACGTGTCCTTGAAAAAAAGAAGAAGACGGCAATGCACCAGAGTAAGCAACAGAATGGCACGGAACACTTGGCTCATGCAGCTGACACTGAAATCTCCTTGAATCAGTCGACCTCGTTAAAACTCAGGGTGCATCACGCAGCTGCTTACAATACATGCACAAACACACGCGAGACCCTTCCCTCCCCGTTCGAAGGACCATTCATTCATACACGCCCTATACACACAGTGAAATGGTTCAAGCCGATGAACAAAGCGACGAAGACGACGACGACGACGCAGCGGCAGAGAGCACTGCAAAGATGCAAAACTTGAACCGGCGAAGGACCAAGCAATCCCAGTTAATGCCCGACGCCGGGGCTGGGCACGGACCGCATCGACCGCGCGGCCCTCGAGAAGCCTCTCGGCGGCGCCGCCACCGATGCCACCTTGCCGCCGCCAGGGCTCGGAGACACTTTGAGCAGCAGCCCACCTTCGAAGTGCATCACCTCGCCGTTCTGCTCCGCCTCCGGCAGCTTGCGGCCTTGGCACGGCGAGCAGCGGAGCAGGACCAGCAGCAGCACGGCGAGGCACGCCCACACGAGCCGCGACGACGGAGCGCCGCCCCTCTTGTTGCTGCTGCTGCTTGGGCGAGTGCGGGTAGGAGAACCCATGCCGAGGACGTAGGACGACGATGCTCTGCTTCTGTACTGGACACGATGACACGAACCGAGGAAAGAAATGGAGCTCGTGTGCGTTGGAGAAATGGGGTTGGTGCTTGGCTAGCTAGTAGCTACGCTGCCTGCCTGCCTTGGCCAAAGATGACTTGCTCCGGAGCTGATGGGAACAGAGGCGCGCTCTCGCCCGATGTATATAGTGAAGCCCGCGAATGATTCCAGTTAAGCTCCCCGTGTGCAGAATTCTTTGTGACCAACTGCCGGCGGCCGGCCGGAGAAAACACCTTTGTTTTCTCTGGAACGGCGCAAGTAGCAGTCTAGTTTTATTCCATGTTTTGTTAAAGCGATAGTCAATGAGTAAGTTCCTTCCTTGCAAATATAGTATGGCTTTGCTCCATGTCATGTGGAGAAATCGCCCTGCCTGCTGCCGAAATGCCATTTTATTAGTGCTCCATGTACGTTCGTAGAGATTAACGAGAATTGAAATGTCACTCGCAAAAAGAAAAGAAAAAAAGAGAATTGAAATGTGTTATACGCCGGCGATGACATGCATGTGTGTTATATGCCACGTATGATCAAGAACTTGTCAACCAGTTGACTAATGTATTTTCAATGTCCAAATTAACCCGGGGATTTTCAATGCCATTTTATTGGTTTTTTTTTACACCGAGAGTTTTGATCGAGAGACTACATTTGGCAGCATAAAGCGTCTTCTCTGCTTAACTAACTAACTGCGCGAATCATCGATTTAAGTATATGCTACACCGGAGTCGATTCGTAGGCTTTATTGGTAGCACCGATTAAGTATATGAACTCTCAGGTAGAGTAGCGTTCAAAATCAATAGAGATAGCCAAGCTGTTTGGCATCGGAATGTGGGCATGTTAACCAATGGTTAGCGAGCAAAAACCCAAGGAATCGATCGAGACGCAGGCACCCTTTCTGGACGGACGGCCAAGAGCGAAAGCGAAGCCAAAATCTGACTCGAGAACGCATTGCAGTTGCAGGACATCTGTGCCTTTTTCGTTCCCATGTGCTCGCTCGCTCGTGTCTTCATCATGCGGCCGATCGACTGAGGTCGACTAGGCTAGGCTAGCTTGCTAGTTTGGTCGTGGAGAAGGGATTACGGCATATTCGTGGCTTCTGAATAGGGTTGTTAAACTACCTGAAGCTTTGATTTCTAGGTTATCATCCATCTATCCCCTGACCAACATTTCTAGCTAGGTTATCATCGCGGCCGGCCATGATGCATGGATTGTTTTTTAAACCCATGATGGATTTGCAAAAGGGCGGAACTATTCAGGGCAAAGTTCGTAGATCGTAGCCATGCATTTTTAAACTTGTCGATTGGGTGCAAAGTTTTACCAGGACGACCCAATCAGCCTCGCGCAGAATATGCCAAAGCAGAGCACGGGAAGCCGTTGCTGATGTGCCTCCGACGCGTGAGCCCGGAGAGATCGAATGCTAAAGGTGCACCACAGGGTTCAAATCGACGAATACGACTGCGTACAACATTGGACGGCTAGGCAGGTTCAACATGAAAGCATCTTCTGTGTTGTTATTATGCACCTCTGCTGTCAGTTAGCGGCGAACGGCTCTCCCGAGACGACGGCGGTGGGGCATCGGTACGATACAAACACGGCCATCGCCGTCCGGTCAGTCGCCGTCGCTCGCCGCGCGCCGCGGTGGACGTGTTGGGACATTATTATTCAAAGAGCGTCGGCGTCGCGGTGCTGTATTCGTTGCTGTCATGCATCATGCAGAGATTAGAAAGGCCACACCGGCTCGTCGCATTCCCGTCGCCAGCACGAGGCGGAGCAAATTTTTTTTTTTTTGCGTCGTGCATCTGTGCAACACGACAGTGCTAAAGGGCATCTTTAATAGCAACCCGTAAATTTTCTTCTGCATCCGTCCGAAAACATGGATGTAGGAAGCCGTCGTCCAACAATAACCGTAGATATTTTAACAACATTTCGAACTAACGGACGAAATTTGAGTAAACACGGCCGGATTTCATATAAACATGACGGATTCTATGCAAACCGAACGAATACGTTTACATTTTGAACATATTTTAACTAAAAAGGTAAAACTATGTGCACATACGGTCGCGCGGAGCCCCACTTTCATGACATGGATACACTGCATTAGTCTACGGTCGGCCGCGACGGATCCCTTTGTCTTCCCCATGCCCAGCAACCCCCTCACCAGACTGCCGGGCCCCATATGTCAGGAGCTGGACACGTGGCTCTTTTTCTATTGGCTCTCTTTGCCAAGGGCAGCTCTTGGCAAAGATGGCGCTCGACCTATTCCGCGAGCCCCACATGTCAGGTGCTTGACACGTGTTTGTTTTCTACTGACCAACTTTGTTGAGGGCCGCTCTCGGCAAATTGACGGCACGTGGCAATCACCGCCCTCACCTGCCATCCGTGAAGTTACTTTATTTTGCCGAGAGGCACTGTTTGACTCTCGGCAAACTCTCTGCCGAGTGCCCGTGTTCTAACTCTCGGTAAATTCCTGTTTGCCTGAAAGGTGTATGTTGGCAAACTCTTTGCCGAGTGCCCGTGTTCAACTCTTGGTAAGTTCCTGTTTGACTGGGAGGTGTATGCCGGGTGGCCTTTGCTGAGTGCAACTCTCGATAAAGCCTTTGCCGAGGGTTTTAAGCCCTTTGCTGGCACTCGGCGTAGTCAGCGGTTCCAGTAGTGACATGGGTCCAAAGAGATCGAATGGCAAAGGTGTACCACAGGGCTCAAATCAACAAATGCGTAAAACATTGGACGGCTAGGTAGGTTCAACATGTATGAAAGCATCTTTTGTGCTGTTAGTTTGTTACGCATGCTGCAAATCGACGCGCGAAAATCTTGGTTTGTTGGGTTCTGAACCTTGGCGTATGCATGCACCTCGATCGCTCCACCGTCTGCTTGCGGCGAACGGCTCTCCCGAGTCGCCGGAGCAGGACGGCTGCGGGGCATCGATACAAACACGGCCATCCCCGTCCGGCGTGTCGCCGTCACGCCTGCTCGCCGCGCACCAGCGCCGGCCGCCGTGACCGCGCGCGTGTCATAACTCAGGACAGGACGCGGTTTTTTACCTTCGCGTTCCGTCTGTAGCGTATATCTGAGGCGCACATCAACCATGCCATCAAATCAATCGGGCCCACCATCTTGTCAGCTCTCCGTGGTATTCGAACGCCCCATGAATATGGCACTGTATTCCAACCGATTGCTCAGGTAGTGGGACCAGGTATATAGA
Source organism: Triticum dicoccoides (assembly GCF_002162155.2). Lineage (NCBI taxonomy): Eukaryota > Viridiplantae > Streptophyta > Magnoliopsida > Poales > Poaceae > Triticum > Triticum dicoccoides. The sequence goes on along the minus strand of NC_041380.1, from coordinate 546,613,563 downwards.
TTCTTTTTCTTTGACGCGCAGGTCTACAGATTTGGCTGTCGCTAGTCCCCTGACTTCACATGCATCTTTATTCCTCCCTACTTTTTCATTTTACTCCTGGAGGAACCCAGCCAAGAAACCAGGATATTCGACAAGCACAGCGGCCAAGTTATTCCTCCCTACTTTGCTATATTATGTGTCAGATCTATATCTATCACACTAGTAATCCTTAGTTTATCTGCTAATTGTATGGACTGCAGTACTAATTACTTGACATAGCATTTTTTTGTCTAACCACGTGTCATGTTAGTACATGACCAAGATTTAAAACACAGGTGCTAAAAAGTGCGAGTACCGAGTTCTAGTGCATGTAGACCAAAAAGTGCAGGCATGCATGCTACATCGGTCCTAATCTGGCATATCTCTCTCTAGCTAGCACGTACGAAATTACAAGCATGCATATATCGATCATCCGGCCGGGTGCAATGGCTTGCTATTTACTGACATTCTTTTATCAAATGATAATAGTAATAATTACTGATATACCATGCATGTAAGTAGATTTTAGTTAGTCTTGAGATAGGTAAAAAAAATTACGAGGATAATTGGTTTGATGCCAACATTTGGCATTGCCAATACTTGGCATGCCAATAATTGGCAATATCAAAAGTTGTCAAAAATTGGCAACTTCTTGTGAGGTTTTCAAGTAAACATGGTAGCCAACCAAGCACTAGCCAATATTTGGCATTTGCCAAATGTTGACATGCCAATTTTTGGCATTAAACCAATTATCCTCTACATACTTTGATTCAATTAACAGAGATTTGTTTTGTGCAGGGATGAAGTCATGTCTGTTTGATCTGAAATAAATACAGAAAAATGGAAGCATCAATGTCAAGTTGAAGACTTGAAGATCGGGATACTACTGACCTGCGTACTAACCAGTGGTGAATCTTGAAAGAAAATCGAGGGCGAGCTCAAAGTTCACGGTGTGAAAGAAAAGCTACTCACTCCCAATTCTTTTGTCCAAAGAAGGTTAAAAATTGCCAGCACTGGGAACATGTGCTATTTAGTAGAATTGTTTAAGAATTTTTTGAAAATATGAGTTTTTGAACCGAAAATTGGCTTTGTTTAGCAAAATAGCCAGTATCCCAAAATCTTGTAGCCCAAAATTAGCTCAGAATTTCCCAGAATACTACTGGGTCACATAGTATTTACTGAGTTATTTTGGAATTATTTTGAAAATATCAAATGTTAGACCTTTCTAGCAAAATAGCCATCATTTCAAACTAATATAGTAACATGTCTGACCATACCACAAATATTCATATTCGAAAAGCAATACAACTCAAACACCAATACAGAAGGACTAGAAAAGCAAACGACAAATATAGTAATATTGCTTACTAATGGTTGCAGAACACCTAGAAACCAAAATATAGCAGCAAGCCATATGTCCAAATTAGCAAAATTATTAGCAATATAATGGTACAACAATATAAGGCATCGATAAGTCACTATTAACATAGTAAAACTGAGATATACCTCTAGGAAATCACATTATACTCACAAGGCAAATGTCCATTGAGATCTTTTATTTTATGGAATTGTATCATAATTTGATCATCAGGAATACCTTTGAATGTCCTTTTCTCACAATAGCACACCATTAAATTATTGAGCCAATCATCTGATATCCTATTGCGCAAATCAGTTTTGATGAACTTCATTGCTGAAAATGTTTGCTCGATCGATGAAGTTGCCACTGGAAGAATAATGTCAAGTTGATGAGGCGATAAACCAGTTGGAAAGTTTGATGTTTTGTTCTTTGAACCATCAACCAAGCAAGGGCAGAAACATCTGAACATCCATTAAATTAATCACTTCTAATATTTGTAAGGAATGTTTGAAGTTGAGTTCTTAGCAACAGCCGTTCAGCTTGTGTAAAATCCTCAGCATAAATTGCAGCAAGCCGAATAAGCTTGTCAACACTAAACTTTGAGAAGTTGTTTATTGGATTAAGACAAGACATGCAGTCCACTAACTCGGTATTAACTTCATTGCATCGGTGATTCATCTCGGTGAGAGTTACATCAATAGGAACATTGAATACGCTAACCTTGAAATAATGATGTACAATCACCTTATTCTTGGAACGAACAGATTGCCCAATAGCTCCAACAAGATCATCCACATTTGGCACCTCAGTGCCATGATCCTTACAAAAGTTTATTGTTTGGTCGCATAATGACTCGTACTCATTGTCCCTCATAGCTTGTAAAGCTTCTTTCACATACAAGATCAAACGCATGGCTTCAACAACATCTTGTTTCTTTCTTTGCAAAGCTTGTGAATTGTGATAACAAATTAGTGATGCTCGACAAGTTTATCAAGAATAGTATGACGAACACAAATTGGAAGAATTCCATTTGTATGATCACACCTGAAGCTCCACCTTGAGAAGTGTGTTCCCGGGCATCATTAACCACAATTGCAAGCACGTTCACCACTGCATTCCAAAGCAAGGTTCTGAGATGTGAGCCCCAACAAGTAGCTCTTGGTCTAGCTAGGTTAGTTTCTTGATGTAACCCAGTTCCAGATGATACCTTACAATTCTCCATCATTTCTATCAAGTTGTCTTGATGCTTTGCAAGCAATGCATCCTTTCTTTTACAAGATGAACCCACCTAAGTCTCTCTCAAGGGAAGATAGTTGAGAAAACAACAATAACGGGAAAAACACTGAGCCACTGTGAGAACCACGAATTTGAACTGATGGGCAAAACAATGAACAAAGAAAGCATATGCACTCTCATCACGAATTAACTTATGCAAATCATTGAATTCCCCTCTCATATTTGAAGCTCCATCATAACCCTATCCACGTAGCCTATTAATAGGAAAGCCATGGTACTTCAACACATGAACCAATGCTCTATGGTAGCCAAATAGCAAATCGTATAGATAGGCAGACAAATAGCTAGTGGCTATAGAGCAGTTATAGAGTACAACCTTCAGGGCTTCAGGCAGTCGAGCAGAGCAGTGATAGCAGCAGACAGATGGTGCAAGAGCCTGAGGCGTAGACCCGTTGACCAAATTCAATCCGACGACGGTGAGTAAAAGGCGGAGGAACCGCCCCTCCCACCCACGGCAGTGCGGGGAGGGGAAGGATGCAGCCTGGCGCCATGTTGGGGAGGGGACGAACACCAGATTACAGGAGAGCCGGGTGCCACTTTGGAGAGGTCGATCGTCGCCAGTGGCGGCGCGAAGGAGAGATTCGGCGATCGGCGTCGGCTAGGGCACAACCACAGAAGCACAAGAGAGCGAGGACATCAAGGCATGCGATGTATGTTCTCGAGCATGACTGCACAGATGATGAAACGAGGGAGTCATGCACTAGGAATTGATGGGCCAGAAAGAAGTAACTGACTAGATGGGCTAGGATTTGAAACTAGTACTACAAAAATTTGCATCGCTGGAGGGCAGGCTCAAGCCTATTAAAAGCCTGCCTGGTATATTCGCCACTGCTAATAACCATCCAACCGCACGCTGGTTTGTAAAGAACCTGAACCAGTTGTGATTTCAAGTAATAAAGATGAATCTAATGGTGTATAATACATTCTAAAAAGACCGTTTGAAATTTTGGACGATGTATAAATATTTTGAAGTTTTGGATAACATGTAATACAAAAAAATTGAATATTATGTAAACAGTACGAATGATCAATGAGGTTATATAAAGTATTCTTTATTATAAGATACAAATGTGTGACTGCATATGATTTGAGTACGATGTCGGTTTGGCATTAGGCTCAGACTATCGGCACCCCTTCATCAAGTGGATATGAGTAGCGACAATTGTTGCTAAAATGGTGGCTTCAGACTATCTGATGTACTACTTTGTAAGGTCTTTGTGAATAACTAATAAAATGGTTGCATGCATCGCCCATATGCAGAGGCGGGGGACAATCCTCCTATTCTAAAAAATGATTTAAGTGCCGCAAATGCACCGGAATTCTTAGTAACTTGTTATCGATGGTGGTAAAGTACTTCCGGATAGATCTCTCAAGTGAGAACAAAGTTGTGGATAAAGTCCTTCGCGCCCGTTGTACTAAGTTCCCTTCGCATTTGATCTTTTTTTATTTGACAATAATCGCGGGAGTCTTTGTTCCATATTCGTTGATAAAAAGGTGCTCTCCACGCAGAAATAATGTTCTCCAAAAACAATTACGTCCTCAACTACTCGATACCTCATGGTCAAAAAAATTCATATCTATATCTCAAGTGTGTCACATGCATGAACAAAGCTTAAGTGTGCCATACACTTTAGCAAATTTCTTAAATTATTATGGATGATGGTAATGTTCTTCCGGGTCGATCTCTCAAGTGCGCTACATGGACTAACAAAGTTTTCATTATAAGTGATAGAATTAGGATAAATCTTTCGTGCCCTATACCTTAAGTGTGCCACACGCTTGAACAAAGTTCTTGAATTGTTATGGATGACAGTAAAGTTCTTCCGGGTCGATCTCTCAAGTTCGCAACATGTATGAACAAAGTTTTCATCATCAGAGCTAAAATTTTGATAAGTCATTCGTCCACTATACCTTAAGTGCATCACATGCTTGAGCATAGTTATTTAATTGTTATGGATGACGGTAAAGTTCTTTCGGGTCATCCTCTCAAGTGCGCAGCATGTGCATCAACAAAGTTTTAATTATAAGAGATAGAATTTTGAAAAGTCCTTCGTGCCCTATACCTTAAGTGCGCCACACGCTTAAGCAAAGTTCTTCAATTGTTATGGATGAAGGTAAAGTTCTTCTGTATCGATCTCTCTAGCGCGCAACATGTATGAACAAAGTTTTATCACAAGCATGCCCTACACTTTAAGTCCCCCACACGCTTGAACAAAGTTCTTAAATTTTTATGGATGACGGTAAAGTTCTTCCGGATCGTTCTCTCAAGTGCGCAATGTGTACACGAACAAAGTTTTCAACATAAGAGATAGAATTTTGATAAGTCCTTCGTGCCCCATACCTTAAGTGCGCCACGCGCTTGAGAAAAGTTCTTAAATTCTTATGGATGATCCTAAAGTTCTTCTGGATCGATCCTCAAGTGTGCAACATACATGAAAAAAGTTTTTATCTTGAGAGATAAAATTTTGATAAGTCCTGCGTGCCCAATACCTTAAGTGCGCCACGCACTTGATCAAAGTTCTTAAATTCTTATGGATGATAAACTTCTTCAAAATAAGACATAGAATTTTGATAAGTCCTTCATTCCCAACATCTTAAGTGCGCCGCACACTTGGGCAAAGTTCTTAAATTGTTATGGATGGTGATAACGTTCTTCCCGATCTTTCTCTCAAGTGTGCAACATGCATGAACAAAGTTTTCAAAATAAGATATAGAATTTTGATAAGTCCTTGTTCCCTACACCTTAAGTGCGCCACACACTTCAGCAAAGTTCTTAAATTGTTATGGATGACGATAAAGTTCTTCCCGATCTTTCTCTGAAGTGCGCAGTGTGTGCATGAAAAAATATTTCATCATAAGAGATAGAGTTTTGATAAGTCCTTCGTGCCATTTACCTTAAGTGTGCCACGCGCTTGAGCAAAGTTCTTAAATTTTTATGGCCGACGGTAAGAAAAGTAACCGACTAGATGGGCAGGGCTTTGAAACTAGTACTAAAAAATTTTGCATCGCCGGAGGGCAGGCTCAAGTTTGCTAAAAGCCTGCCCAGTATATTCGCCACTGCTAATAACCATCCAACCTCACGGTAGTTCACAGAGAAACTGAACCAGTTGTGATATCAAGTAATAAAGATGAATCTAATGGTAGAATACATTCTAAATAGACTATTTGAAATTTTGGACGATGTATAAATATTTTGAAGTTTTGGATGACATGCAGTACAAAAAAAATGAACATTCTGTAAACAGTACGAATGATCGGTAAGGTTATATAAAGTGTTCTTTATTATAAGATACAAAGGTGTGACTGCATATGATTTGAGTATAATGTCTGTTTGCTATTAGGCTCGGACTATCGGCACCCCTTCATCTAGTGGATATGAGTAGCTTCAGACCATCTGATGTACTACTTTGTAAGGTCTTTGTGAATAACTAATAAAATGGTTGCATACATCGCCCATATGCAGAGGCTGGGGATAATCCTCCTTTTCTAAAAGAAATGATTTAAGTGCTGCAAATGCATCAGAATTGTTAGTAACTTGTTATGGATGACGGTAAAGTACTTCCGGATAGATCTCTCAAGTGAGAACAAAGTTGTGGATAAAGTCCTTCGCGCCCGTTGTACTAAGTTCCCTTTGCATTCGATCTTTTTTTATTTGACAATAATCGTGGGAGTCTTTGTTCCATATTCGTTGATAAAAAGGTACTTCTGAAGCTCTCTCCTAAGTACTCTCCACGCAGAAATAATGTTCTCCAAAAACAATTACATCCTCAGCTACTCGATACCTCATGGCCAAAGTTCTTTCATATCTATATCTCAAGTATGTCACATGCATGAACAAAGCTTAAGGGCCAGTTCTTTTGGGCGATTCTTCCAGAATCGCCCCTCTCCCCAGCTTCTCCCATAATTATCACTTCATATTTTTTTTACAATCCTAGCTAATTAGACCTTAACTAGATAGGATTGTAAAAAATATATGAAGTGACGATTCTGGGAGAAGCTGGGGAGGAGGGCGATTCTGGGAGAATCGCCCAAAAGAACTGGGCCTAAGTGTGCCACACGCTTGAGCAAAGTTCTTAAATTGTTATGGATGACAGTAAAGTCCATCTGGATTAAGTTCGCCGTGCATGAACAATGTTTTCATTGCAAGTGCTAAAATTTTGATAAGTCCTTTGTGCCATATACCTTAAGTGCGCCACACGCTTGAGCAAAGTTCTTAAATTATTATGGATGGCAGTAAAGTTCTTCCAGATTGATCTCAGTGCGCAGCGTGCATGAACAAAGTTTACATCATAAGAGACATGAAAATTTGATGACTCCTTAAGTGTGCCGCACGGTTGAGCAAAGTTCTTAAATTGTTATGGATGACGGTAAAGTTCTTCCAGATTGGTCTCCCGAGTGAGCAACATGCATGAACAAAGTTTTCATCATAAGAGATACAAATTGGATAAGTCCTTCGTGCCCTAAAATTTAAGTGCGCCACACACTTTAGCAAAGTTCTTAAATTATTATGGATGATGGTAATGTTCTTCCGGATCGATCTCTCAAGTGCGCTACATCGATTAACAAAGTTTTCATCATAAGTGATAGAATTTGGATAAATCTTTCGTGCCCTATACCTTAAGTGTGCCACACGCTTGAGCAAAGTTCTTGAATTGTTGTGGACGACAGTCAAGTTCTTCCGTGTCGATCTCTCAAGTTCGCAACATGTATGAACAAAGTTTTCATCATAAGAGCTAAAATTTTGATAAGTCCTTCACCCACTATACCTTAAGTGCATCACACGCTTGAGCATAGTTATTAAATTGTTATGGATGATAGTAAAGTTCTTCCGGTTCATCCTCTCAAGTGCGTAGCATGTGCATCAACAAAGTTTTAATCATAAGAGATAGAACCTTGAAAAGTCCTTCGTGTCCTATACCTTAAGTGCGCCACACGCTTGAGCAAAGTTCTTAATTGTTATGGATGACGGTAAAATTCTTATGTATCGATCTCTTTAGTGTGCAACATGTATGAACAAAGTTTTATCACAAGCCTGCCCTACACCTCAAGTGCCCCGCACGCTTGAACAAAGTTCTTAAATTGTTATGGATGACGGTAAAGTTCTTCCGGATCATTCTCTCAAGTGCGCGGCGTGTGCATGAACAAAGTTTTCAACATAAGAGATAATATTTTGAGAAGTCCTTCGTGCCCCATACCTTAAGTGCGCCACACACTTGAGCAACTTAAATTGTTATGGATGATGCTAAATTTCTTCCGGATCGATCCATCAAGTGTGCAACATACATGAAAAAAGTTTTCATCTTAAGAGATAAAATTTTGATAAGTCCTTCATGCCCAATACTTTAAGTGCGCCACGCACTTGATCAAAGTTCTTAAATTCTTATCGATGATAAACTTCTTTCGAATCGATCTCTCAAGTGTGCAACCTGCATGAACAAAGTTTTCAAAATAGACATAGAATTCTGATAACTCCTTCGTTCCCCACACCTTAAATGCGTCGCACGCTTGAGGAAAGTTCTTAAATTGTTATGGATGACAATAAAGTTCTTCCGGATCTTTCTCCCAAGTGCACAGCATGCATGCACAAAGTTTTCAAAATAAGACACAAAATTTTCATAAGTCCTTCATTCCCTACACCTTAAGTGCGCCACACGCTTGAGCAAAGTTCTTAAATTGTTATGGATGACGATAAAGTTCTTCCGGGTCTTTCTCTAACGTGCGCAGTGTGTGCGTGAACAAATTTTTAATCATAAGAGATAGAATTTTGATAAGTCCTTCGTGCCCTTTACCTTAAGTGTGTCACACGCTTGAGCAAAGTTCTTAATTTTTTATGGACGACGGTAAAAAAGGCAACCCACTAGATGGGTTGGGCTTTGAAACTAGTACTAAAAAAATTCATCGCTGGAGGGCAGGCTCAAGCCTGTTAAAAGCCTTCCTAGTATATTCGTCACTGCTAATAACCATCCAACCGCATGCTGGTTCGTAAAGAACCTGAAAGCCATGGTACTTCAACCATGAACCGATGTTCCATGGTGGCCAAATAGCAAATCGTATAGATAGGCAGACAAATAGCTAGTGGCTATAGAGCAGTTATAGAGTACAACCTTCAGGGCTTCAGGCAGTCGAGCGGAGCAGTGATAGAAGCAGCCAGATGGTGCAATAGCCTGAGGCGCAGACCCGTTGACCAAATTCAGGTCGACGGCGGTGAGTAAAAGGCGGAGAAACCGCCCTTCCCACCCCTGGCAGTGCGGGGAGGGGAAGGATTCAGCCTGGCGCCATGTTGGGGAGGGGACGAACACCAGATTACAGGAGAGCCGGGCGCCACTTTGGAGAGGTCGATCGTCGCCAGTGGCGACGCGAAGGAGAGATTCGGCGATCGACGGCGGCTAGGGCACGACCACAAAAGCACAAGAGAGCGAGGACATCAAGGCATGCGATGTCTGGTCTCGAGCATGACTGCATAGATGATGGAGCCATGCAACAAAATTTTTATGGTTGACGGTGAAGTCCTTTTGGATTAAGTGCGCAACATGCAAGAACAAAATTTTCATCACAAGAGATAAAATTTTGATAAGTCCTTCATGCCCTATACCTTAAATTGTTATGGATGACGGTAAAATTCTTCCAGATCGATCTCTCAAGTGTGCAGCGTGCATGAACAAAGTTTTCATCATAAGAGAGATAAAATTTGGATGAGTCCTTAAGTGCGCCACACGGTTGAGCAAAGCTCTTAAGTTGTCATGGATGACGGTGAAGTTCTTCGGGATCGGTCTCTCGAGTGAGCAACGTGCATGAACAAAGTTTTCATTATAAGAGATACAAATTTGATAAGTCCTTCGTGCCCTATACCTTAAGTGCGCGACACACTTTAGCAAAGTTCTTAAATTATTATGGATGACGATAAACTTCTTCCGCATCAATCTCTCAAGTGCGCTACCTGCATGAACAAAGTTTTCATCATAAGACATAAAATTTTGATAAGTCATTCGTGCCCTATACCTTAAGTGTGCCGCACGCTTTAGCAAAGTTCTTTTGACCCGGCATTGGCGAAGCTGATGGAGCCATTGCCGAAGGAAGCTCACGTGGCCCGCGGGACTCCCGCCAAGAAGGGGAAGGACATCGCGATCCCCACGAAGGAGCAACCGGAGGTCCTCGGAAGACGAAGCTGTCGCATCCCCTGAAGAGGAGAAAGGCAAGTCCGCCGCAACCTCTGCACTGGAGGGGTGGCGATGATAATGATGACGATGAGGGTGATGATGATGTAGAGGCATCCGAGGAGGATGAGTTTGAAGGAGAAGAGGGCATGTCTTCCCCTACGAAGGTTGAAGTGAAGCTCCTACGGGGAGGCTTTAGTTGAAGAGAAGACGTACCAGTGTACCCTGGCGACCGTTTCCAAGTGAGAGCTTGCAACTGTGTTACAAGAATTGATTGCAAACATGTGAACTACATTTACAAGAATTCTCTCTTCTGTAAAGCTATGTTAGACCTTTGGTGCTCAAAAAACTTGTATGGTTAATGAAGTAGCAATCAGATTGGCTCCACCGAGAGTGGTCGATGTAAACAAAAAGTTGACGTGAACAAAAAATCCTTCATCTAACTCAGGAAATTGCGGGGTTCGATATCTTCAATTTCATGTACATTTTTTTCTTCATAATATTAATCTGGATTTGTCATTCAGAAGTTTGGTCCTATTTTGTATTTCATGTATCTAAACACTCTATTTTAATTTCTAAATTAGACATTTAGGTTCATTCTGGCACCCCAAACGAGTGTTTGCCGACGTAAAAAAAAGTCGGCATGAACGAAAAATCCTTCATCTAGCTCAAGAAAGTGCGGGGTTCGATATCTTAAATTTCATGCACATTTTTTTCTTCATATTTCTACACTACAAGTTCCTGGGGAGAAAACATGCACGCTACACTCCAGCACTGCAAGTCTCACAAATCAATCACATGAAACAGTGCAGATGGAGGATCGGTCCCGTAGCAAAAACTGTCTAAACAAGAGAAATATCAGAACAGATCGGTCAACTTCTCTTTGCCTCCTTGGTATACATACCAACAAGACCAAAAACAGTGCGCACAATGCTTTAACGAAGTCCTGCAGAAATTAAGTACCACACAGAAGAACATGTAGTAATCAACATTGCGCTCAATGGTCTAGTAAAGTCCTTCAAAAGTTACATAGTTGCATGAAAAAAAGTATTTAACAAATACTCCCTCCGGCCCCACAATATAAGAGAGTTTTTAACAAGTACATCAGAAACACTCTTATATCACGGGACGGAGGGAACATATCTGAATAGATCAAAGTGGTTTTATACAATATTTACTAATAATTCAGTCAAGATTCCGTAGTTAACTAACTGATGAAATAATACCAAAAGTGAAATAATAACAAAGTGCGGAGTCATGAGGTACTAAGTACTGCAAATCCTAAAATATTAATCAGTCAGTTAGTACTTTAAGCAATGTTGTCTGCTTCACTCAAAAAGCACTTTGGCTAAGAACAAACTAAGTTCTCTAGTACCTGCCCTTCACCGGAAAAGTGCTAAGAACGAGCATAACACAAATCTTGAACCAAGTGGTCAACTTGGTAAGCTATCAACAAAAAATTACAATCACTGATAACACAAATCTTGAATGCAATATACAAAATCTATCAAGCCGCAACCCCTTCCAGTCCACACAAAAAAAGAGGATACAAGAGTCATGCTCCTCCCTGGCCTTGACGTGTCTTCGCACCCAAAAATCAAGTCGAAGAGCATCTAGTGGCCGACCACGAGCCATGCCCCGAGGTCGTGGAGCGGCAGCGACCTAGAACTCATTTTTTTCGGAGAGCGACCTAGAACTCTGAAAAGTAAAGAAACATTAGAGCAAATTCATTAGGACCAAATCCAGTAGGGTATTTCTTTTTAGCACATCAATTGTAACAGCCAAGATCCATAGCAAATCGAGGAGAAAATAAAAGGATTTTCATCAAAGAAATATAGTATAAGTTAAAATAAAAGACATCTGCATCCACCCTCTTGCTGGATCCAAAAAAAAAAAGAATAATAAGGCAGATGAAGGTGTGTATATGAATCTCACCTGCGTACTTCCTCAAGCTGCGTGACGGAAGGCAGGAGCTAGGTGAGGAGGTCGAGGAGCACTGCGACAGCCTCCCGAGGAGAAGCGGACTGGAGATCCGGAGGTCTATGCTCCCCGTTGTCTTCCTCCTCTCGCCATCCCCGACTAGGACTCTTCTGGCGAATTTGAGTAGCAGATTTTTTTCATCCAATTTCTTCCTAGCAACCAACAAAGATCACATCAAAACATAGAATCACAGTAAACCAACAAAGCAACCAGATTTGCACGCCCCAGTGCCGCTACTGCTTCCGCAGGAGTGCCAGGAGGAGCCGGCGTACAACAGTACAAGAACAATTCCAAACACTGAGTACAAGAACATAAATCAAGATAGAGATCCACCAGTATTCCAAATCCCACCTCACATCAACTCCAAAACTACAACAACAGTACAAGAACAATTCCAAATCAAGAGAGAGATTCACCGATATTCCAAATACCAGGCTTGACCGTGGTGATGAGGCTCACTCCTCACGGGAGAGCAGTGCCGCCGGGGACAGCATCAGCCAAGGGAAAGGGAGAGGGGAGGGTTGGCTCTCGAGTGCGACGATGTTGAGGTCGAGGAGCACGGCGACCTCAAAGGCAGCCTCTGGGGGCGGCTGGGCGAGCTCCGTCCATGGCCACACGCGCAGGAAGCCTCGTGGAGGAGGAGCGGCGTCGTCGATGCGGTGGTGTAGCAGTGCCAGAGCCCAGAGGCGACCAACGATGGAGGAGGCCAGGGGGAGACTGAGACGAAAGAGATGGGGAAGTTTTGGATCTGTATCGGGAGGAAGGACGAAGGACGATGGGCAACCCGAGACAGGGAGTGGGTTGGAGTCAGATACGATTTGACTGTATAGCCACCGTATACGCAGCTGGGACTTGAGAAACCAATTTTTACGTGTGGGCCCGCAGTGGGCCATGTGGCTCGTATCACGAAGTGAATGGGAGGTTGTGATATGCGCTTTGCATGGAACGCGAAAGGAAAAGCCTTTATCGCTCAGGACATTATTTTCCAGAGCGTCGCCGCTCGCGGTGCTGTCATGCATCATGCAGCAGAGAAAGCCGCGCACAGACAGCAGCAGGCTCGTTCGTCTCTTTCCCCGTCCGTCGCCAGCACGAGGCAAAAATAGCATCCGCGCAACAGCCGCGCAGTCCGGTGCGCGGACGTAGACGGCGGAGGCCCGCGCGACGTGGCGGGCGGCTAGCGCGCGGGGAGGTCTCAAGTTCCGTTCCGCCATTCGAGCCAGCTCCCACGACGCCGACTGGGACGGGCGGACGGACGGACGCGTACGAGGTAACCAACCAGCCACCCACCCCCCGCAACCAGCCAAACCACACGAAGACGACGACCGATCGGAACCCCCTCCTCCTCCGGCCGTCCCGCGGGAGGCGATCACGACCGGACTCGCCTCACCTGCGCTCTGCCCGCCGTCGATCAGGTAATTGGTTTGGTATGTACGATGCGATCTCCTTCTCGTCCGGCCCCCGATCAGGGCCGGCATAAACGCGTGATTCCGTTGGATACTACTTACTCATCGTGGCCGCCGGCCGCCGGCCGATGGATCTGGTTGGTTTTCTTCTGTGCGCAGATGAGTGTGTCAGGGTCGGAGAGCGCGGCCTCGGCCAACAAGCCCAAGTGTATGTCACTATGCATGATTGTGCCGCATTCTTTGATTTCCCTATTTTGTTGAGAGAGAAAAAGATGCAGGTGCGTGTGTTCCTGTGACTGATTGAATTCCCGTTCCGTTTTGGCAGATTCTAAATTCACGCAGCAGGAGCTCCCGGCATGCAAGCCGTTGCTAACTCCAGGAATCGTACGATTTAATCATTACTCCATTCGTTTCTCTTGTGATAATTGCAAATGTAACATCGATCCAGGGTTACGTCTTTGTCAACCTGAATGTAACATGAATCCGTCGGTTGATTGATAGGTCATCGGCGCCTTCTCGCTCATCGGCATCATCTTCGTCCCGATAGGGCTCGCGTCGCTGTCGGCGTCGCAGGAGGTGAAAAATTCAGACTAGTGCAGTTGCAGTACTACATGAACAAAATGCATTTCATCTTTGCTGTTCCCTAATTTGCCACTATTGCGAAATGCAGATTGTTGAACTGGTAGATCGATATGACGAGGAGTGCGTTACCGCCAGCGACAAGATCGGGTTCATCCAGGACTCCAAGGCCAACAAGGCGTGCACCAGAAAGATCACGGTGAGATTCAGAGAGACATCTTCTTATTCAGAAATGCGTCTGAACTTTGCTGGTTACACTCACACTTCAGAAGACAACATGGCATCTTTGTGTTCAGGTGCCGAAGCCGATGAAGGGACCCATACACGTCTACTACCAGCTGGAGAACTTCTACCAGAACCACCGGCGGTACGTGCAGAGCCGGAGCGACCAGCAGCTGCGCGACAAGGACTACAAGGACCCCAAGGCGGTGGCCAAGGCCTGCGACCCGGAGGCCACCACCGGCGACGGCTCCCTCATCGTGCCCTGCGGCCTCATCGCCTGGAGCCTCTTCAACGACACCTACGCCTTCTCCGTCAACAAGAAGTCGGTGACGGTGAACAAGAAGGACATCGCCTGGGCCAGCGACAAGAACAGCAAGTTCGGCAGCAACGTCTTCCCCGTCAACTTCCAGAAGGGCGGCCTCATCGGCGGCGGCAACCTCAACGACAAGCTACCTGTATGTGACCAAGTGTCTGTGATGCAGCATTTCCTTCTGAACTTGATCCGGCTGCGTTGCCTTGTTTGTGGTTTTGAGCAGCTGAGCGAGCAGGAGGACCTGATCGTGTGGATGCGGACGGCGGCGCTGCCGACGTTCCGGAAGCTGTACGGGCGGATCGAGGCGGACATCATGGCGAGCGACGAGATCACGGTGGTGATCCAGAACAACTACAACACGTACAGCTTCGGGGGCACCAAGGCGGTGGTGCTGTCGACGGCGTCGTGGATCGGGGGGAAGAACAACTTCATCGGCGTCGCCTACGTGGCCGTCGGCGGCATCTGCCTCCTCCTCGCCATGGGCTTCGTCGTCCTCTACGTCGTCAAGCCAAGGTAAATACTAGCATCTGACATGTTTATGTGCAGATAATTCATGTGTGATAAAGCAGCAAATGAATGTGTGGATGGATTTTGTTCAGGGCCCTCGGAGACCCCGCGTACCTGTCATGGAACAAGGAGGCCGCCGAGTACTCGCACTGAACGCGACGCTGAAATTACAAGGCCCGTTTTGTAGATGGATGCAGCAGGGATCGATAAAACGGTTTAGTAGCTGCTGTGTGTGCTCTTTCTGGTTGTTATTATTAGCTGGGTTTGGTGGTTGATGCAGGCAGCGTCTCAAACGTTGCTTTCTATACCTTCCTGAGCATAATCTTCTGATGATGCATGGTCTGAGGCTCCGGTCTGTGGCTCTTCCAGATCGTGATCAGCCTACGCGAGATGATCTAGGATATATCTAGGTGCGGCTCTTTTGTTTCCTGTCCAGTAGCTGTAAAACATATTGTGGTTTCTGATAAATGAAATCGGAGAGAGCTCTACTTTTTTTTTCTGACGGTGCTACGGCGAGCTTACGCCGGCCTGAACCTTTGCATTAATAAACCAGAGTACATTTACGGCAGAGTAGATTGGGGGTTGGGAAAGAAAGTTCAGATTACAATCTCATAGATAAGTGATTCCAGTCTGCTTGGAGACTAGGGTATACATAAAGGTCCCGACTGTTGGACCATCTATATTTGACAGTTGAGACTTGAGACCTGCCTTGAGAGGAGAAATTCGAATGTAATTTGGTTAGGTGTGAGAGCAGCAGGCAAGAATTTAGGTCCCGACCCGCCTAAAAAAAGGCCCTACAGTGCTTATCGATCTTGAGGACAAACGCTCATAGGCAGCAACAGAGAATTCATGGCATAGATAGGCAAGACTCTAAGAACTAAACGAACCAGAAGTCCAGAATAGCCCGACCTGCGAGAGACAAAAGTACCCCTCGCCAACCTGCCAGATGGTGGTCAATCTTGTCAATGATGAAAAAGAAGTTTGAAAGATTAAGCTTCTGAGTTGATAAAGGCAAGCCAAGGTATGACTGGGGAAGGAGGCAATAGTACACCCAAAGACACGCGGATTTAGGCCCCAGGCAGCCCGGGCGGCTGCGTGTGGCGTGACGGCGAGTCCCTTCGTTGATTATAACTACAATACAACACTTAGCTACAGTGCTTCGAAGCTGGCCTGGGGCCTGCCGTTTTCCTGGGTCCGCCACTAGGCCAAAGATATCAGCTTAATCCTTGGCGGTCTCCAGTTCAATGTGGATAGGAGCAAAAGTGCTTTTGTGAAAATTAATAAGCAGACCTGTTGCCTACGAGAATTGGAGCAGGATAGACTTGAGCGTCTGAAGCTTTTCAGAATCTGACTGAAGAATGATCAGCGTATCTTCTGCGTATTGATAGGGTGTGTTAGCAGGCCATCGGAAGAAGCTAGAAGAAGCAATCGTTGCAACGCAAGACGCCAGCAACAATTATAAATAGATAGGGGGGGCAGCGAATCTTCATGGCGCAGACCTGTTTTGCAGTTAATCCATGGACCTGGTTTCCCATTTAGAATAACCGCAAGCTTGAAAGGTTCATGTTTTGGATTCAGTCATAGTAGACCATGGGAAAACCTTTAGCATGCATGATGGCTGGCAGAGCCAACCAGGACACCGAGTCAAAAACCTTTTGGAAATCAAGTCTGAGAACTATAGCGGATATTTTTTGTGCTTAAAGCACGTTTGAACTATAGCGGACATAATTTTTTGAAGGAATACAAACATTTTTGTACGCATATGGCCTACATTTGAATTATGCAAAATTATGGATAACTACATTTACTAAATATTCATTGGTGTATAATTTCACTTGTGGTTTATATTCATAAATTTTATATACTGTAAATATAATCCACGAGTTAATGTTCATATAAATATTTTAAATTTTACCTTACAAATATTTTTTAAATTATTCAAACATTTTCTTAAACAATATACTTATGAATTATTAAATATGCATATAATTTTTCATTTTATTAAAGATATTTATTTATTTTAGTTTCATGTATAATGAAACATTTATAACGCATGAATAGTTGCACTTTATTTGTATTACTGTGATTATAATTTACAGACCATTTACATTTAAAAAAATGGGCCGCACTAACTGCAGCCCATCCACAAGCTTTTCACTTACGTACATTAAGGTTGAGGGGGCAGCTCCTAACTGGCGCGTTACGCGCCGCGGAACGAAACCGGCGCTCACGCGCTCGCTGGCGTGGGCCGGCCCACGACCACGCAGTTCAACGAAAAAAAATATGAATTAATTGCGGGAAGAAAACAGCAAGAAATCGAACAAGCAAGGATTCAAGCTCGCACCTTTCACCTCGAATGAACAGTGCCTAACCACTAGAGCTGTTACCCATTACAGAAAAAGGTAAGCGCGGGCTACTTAAGAATAATTGTAGGCGCGCTTTTTATTGCACAAAACTTGGATTTCTTTTAAGAAAATGTGAACAAAATTTGAAAGTTCAAAGAAGTAGAAATGAAATCACAAATTTAAAAAAACATTGATTTTGAAAAAGGGTTCATCGAGTTTGAAAAAAAAGTTCATAGATTTTCCAAAAAAGTTCAAAATTCTAAAAAATGTTAATTGGTTTTCAAAAAAAGTTCACAAATTAGGAAAAATGGTTCATTGCTTTAAAAAATTTCAAAAATTCGGGAAAAGGTTCATCGATTTTGAAAAAAGCATTCATCGATTTTAAAAAAGTTCATGATTTTCAAAAAAAGTTCATCATTTTGAAAAAGTTCATTGATTTTGAAAAAAGTTCACCGAATTGAAAAAGATATTGAATTTATGTTGACAAATAGTTCATCAGAAAAGTTCATGAAAATTGGAAACAGTTCATTGATTTTGAAAGAAAATCACGAATTTGGAGAACATTCTCCGACTTTCGAAAAAAATAAGTTCACGCATTTTTTGAGAAAAGGTACAGAGAAAAAAGAAAGAAAAGAAAAGACGAAAGAAAAACGTACAGAAGAAAAGAAGTAAGAAGATAGAAGATTATAGAAAGAAACGATGGAACCAGTCACATTAGATGAGGGTGGCTGGTTGGTCGCTGCATTCACGCTGAACAAAGGAAGTCCCATGTTCGAATCCCACCTCTCTAGCGAATGTTTTGCTGATAGAAAAAAGTAAAGGAAATGGGCCGGCCCAGCGGGGAGAGGGGGGGTGTGCGCCTGTACGGGTTGGTTGAGGGGCCACATTTGCCGGGCGCCCCTATACCTCGCCTTCAGCGCGTGTAACTTCCGACTCGCTGAAGTGGGAAGCAAGATAGGCCAGCGCACCCGCGAGCGAGGCCACAGCCTGTTTTTTATGTTTTTTTTACATTTTTTTTGTTTTTTCTTTCATTTTTTGTACTTTTGTTATACTTTGAAATATTATAAATATATATATTACAAAAAACTCTACAAAGACATTTGGAAAATGTTGAATAAGTATTTGAAAGATATTGAACAAGTATTTGAAAAATACTGAACAAATTTTAAAAAATGTTAACCAAGCATTCAAAAAATGACGAAGAAATATTTGAATTTTTTGAACAAGTATTTGCAAAAAACATTAATTAAGAATTCCGAAAATGTTGAACAAACTTTTGAATTTTTCTAATTAAGAATACAAGAGATGTTGAACGTGTATAGAAAAACTATTGATCATGTATTAAAAATGATGAATTTTTTTGATCACGTAAATAAAATGTTATTCAAGAATTTGGCAAAAATATTGAACAAGTATTTGAAAAATGTTAAACAAGCATTTTGACGGATCTGCTGCCCGTCATGATGGAGAAGGCTGGAGATCTCCGAAATGTAGCTTGGGGTTAGAGTGAGTGGCTCGGGTTTCGTCCAGGATGTAGATGAGGACGAAAAATATGTGGGATCGGGGTGGATCGGGTAAGACTGACGGAGCGCAGAGGGTGTTGGTTAGCCTGGGCATACAGGGCGGTACGAGGGGTGCATTGGGTCAATGATTTTTTGACCGGTCATTGACCGTGCCGTCCGCCCGGACGTATAGGGAGCGTTAGACTAGTGCGGCTATAGTTGCTCTTAGGGATTCTGGATCCCTGGCCGGTGAGGAGGGAGGGGTAGCCGCGAGAGAGCTGTCGAGGAAGGAGAGAGATGAAAAAAAAGAAAGCAAAAAAAACTCACTGGCATGCGGATTCCGTGAGAAGGGAAATATTTATAAAACTCGGATACGCCGAATCTGAGTTTGCACATTTGCTCAAGTACCTTAAAATATTGAATCTGAGTCTGCACATTTGCTCAGGTACCTCAAAATATTTTGGAATGCACACTCTAATAATCTAGTACATGACTTTCTTGCTCTTTTTTGAACATCTCGTAGTCGATAGGAATGTCACCTTTCACTGAAAACGTATCACTGGAAATACTAAAATTAATTCAGGATAAATGCAAGTATCGGGACTTAAACCCTAGCGGGCTGAGGATCCACTATCCACCTAACCATATCAACCATAGGCTGGTTTGTATGTCACCTTCTTGTAATCTTGTAAGTACCATCTCAACAACTAAAGTTGCATTTCCTCGCCAAAAGAAGAAGAAGAAGAAGAAGTTGGATTCTTTGGGGAATCTGGAGTTGCTCACATCCAGAGTTTTTCTAACGGAAGATGCTACTACTTACCAGAGTTATTTCCCGTTGGCACCCCTCTCTAACCTTGCTGGCAGCTGCTCCGTGGCACGAGTCATACGCATATGCAAGTATCCAACGTGCGTGCGACCCATGCGTCCACACGTACCGTGCACGCATGTGCAACGTTGCAGCTCGTGGCTGCCGCACGTCGGCCAGCCACCACTGGGAAGCAAACAACGACGTACGGCGTCGCCATCCGGGCACGGGAGATCGATCTCACATGGCTCCACGCAACTGTAGTCATCCTTGCTTGTTTGACGTGTTCGCCTGCTACTTCCATGTAGAAATGCTGAACCCTTGAGCGCCAAACATTTTGACAATTTTGCGCCAATCAGTTGCAATTTTGCAACGTCTCACCAACCAATTGCACCCTTCACCGTTTCGTTTGAACAAATGCCCATTGGGTGGATACAACTCTGGATTTGCTAGTTCTCAAGCAACTGAAAATTGAATTTGTGTATGTCGATTTTCATAGAGATCAGTGCAGTCCTAGGCTCGAGACGCGACAGGGCGCGGCGGCGTCCCCAGCTATGGCTCGCCCAAGCCGGAGCCTTGACGGGTTCGGGTGCGAGAGGGGGGTGGTGAGATTTGTTGTGGAATTTGTCAATTGAGTAAAGTAATAATATTGAGAGCTAGATCATCTAACCAGTGAATGAAAAAATGAAATTCGATTTTCAGGATTTTTTTGAATAAGAGATAAATAGACAATTGAATTTGAAAAAAACTTCTTTCTATTTTGGATAATTTCTTTTTCAATAGCACCCTTTTTTTGGAGTTGCGGGAAGGTTGTCAGCGACGGAGATCATGCCATGATATAGAGGGACGAAGTGGTTAGGCCTATGGAGGTGGGTGGGTCAGGGAAGAATAATCACAAATATAATAAGTTGTTGGTGGTGTTGCTTGCTAGCAAGGCGCATCAAACTGCTCTAATGATTGTGGTGTTGTTGCTCCGAGCAAACGAATTTACCGGTTTATGTTAGTGTCGTCGATGTGATCTTCTCGGGCGTCATTCCCTCATCGATCACGTCGTTGTGGAGACTCCACCCCCAATCGTTGGGGGTCCCCTTCCGCGGGGGTGAAAATCCATGCCTGTCTTTCTGGATCGAACGATGTTGGTGTTTTTGAAGCCACATCCGGTTACCACACTTAGCAGAAGAGTTAGCCGCCGATGGTTTTGGGTGCATCTCGTAAGGCGAGCAACACTAACTTGGGTTGCAGTGGCTTGCTATGTTTTTCAGAGTTGGAGCGCCTCCTTCCCCATTGATTATGGCTTCTCTTCGACATCGAGTAGATGGT
The DNA here is from genome assembly GCF_002162155.2 of Triticum dicoccoides. Classification (NCBI taxonomy): domain Eukaryota; kingdom Viridiplantae; phylum Streptophyta; class Magnoliopsida; order Poales; family Poaceae; genus Triticum; species Triticum dicoccoides. Next base: position 546,592,759 of record NC_041380.1, on the reverse strand, counting down.
AGTTTATTGTGCTTTTTGTGGCAGTTGTGTCCACCCGGCGACACTTTATTAGCTAGGTAGTGTGGCCGTAGGGTAGTGGATTTTCCTCGGGTTTTACTCAACTAATCGAGTTTTGTGAGGTTTTTGGTTTGATTTTTCTCATAAATTAGACAAGTTTTCTCCTTCGAGTGAAAATAGTAGAAACCCCATGTCATCTGACAAGGTTCGTCAAAAGCAATTTCACATTGGGCACAGATGGTCATATCATGTTACGAAAATTGCGACCAGTCTCCCCGTGTCAAATTGGGACACCGTCATGCCACCCTTCCCTTTTCCTCCTTATTTAGAGCACAAAGTTTCACCCCAAAATATGGTTGTTCCAAAGCTTTAGAATTTTTCAGAAATTCAAAGAAAGAACAAGCTCATGTAACACCCAATAAGATCTAGGCCTTGTTTGTTACAGCTTTGGTTGGATTTTAATCATCCGTGGATTCGCTTCAGTGCCGAAGCTGATTGAATCAGCTTCACCACCGAAGTACATTTCAAGGTGCTTTAGAAAATTGCACTAAAATGACCCAAATCTAGATTCAGCTTCACTGACAAAGCTAATTTCAAATAGCTGTTTGTTTCAGATTTCAGATTCGGCTTCACCGGCAAAGCTAATTTGGTCCCAGAATCCGGAACAAACAGGGCCCTACTAACATCTAGATAGAGACCTATGGAATTGGGACGTGGAAAATCAGACACCATTTTTTTTCTAACCACGTCTCTTTGCTCTGAAAGGTCTTGATAGAAATATATCCTATGAATGAATTTAAAGTCTACAAAATATATCCTATGAATAGAAATATATCCTATATATACTACGACAATACGAGTTTCTTCAAGGATCCTCGTGTAAAAGAGCCTCTGTTAATTAAGCACTTAAGTCTGAACTCTTGACTGAAGCAGAGCTACACGGAAGAAGAGATCGGCAAGAAAACCCAACTCTGTTGCCGCCTTCTCCGCTTCTCCTCCGTCCGTCGTCTCCGGCCGGCATTCTCCCCTCGCACTGCCCAATGGCTCCTCCTCTCCCCTCGCCGTCGCTGATCTCCACCACCTCGGTCCCGACGCTCCGCATCGTCTCGCCGGTGCCGTCTTCCCGCTGGTGCCGCCGCGCCCGGCCGTTGGCCTCCGCTGGGCTGGGGGGAGCCGCGCGCAGAGACCAGCGCCGGAGCCGGAGCACGCGGGGACGGAGGGGCATGAGGATCCGTGCCTACACGGCGGAAGCTGAACACGGGAGGTGGGAGGAGGATGTGGCCGACGATTTCTACTCTGTTCTTGGCGTCGTAAGTGTTCTGAAACAATCCTTACTAATTCTGCAAGTATGTCAATTAGTGTTTAGAATGAAAAATCGAGTGCCTAATCTAAGAGTAAAGAAATGTCCATTGGAACGCATATTACCTAGAAATCCCCAGATCAGGGGGAAATTATGCTTGCTATTTCTGAATAAGTCCCTGATATGTGACACCTGATTCTGATTGTTGCACCACCAGATGCCAGATGCAACCTCCGAGGAAATCAAGAAGGCGTACTACAGCTGCATGAAAACGTGCCACCCGGACCTCAGTGGAGGTGACCCTGATGTGACCAACTTCTCCATGTTCATCAACGAGGTTTACACGGTAGGAGCCTTCAGTACAAGTTTTCGGTTGCTTATGGATGCAAATACGCAACTGTTCTGGAAGATGCTTGATTTTCCACTGAAATTGTCTTTGCTCACAAAGCTAACAAGAGTTGTGGGATTCGAAGAGCAGGTGCTGAGCGATCCGGTGCAGCGTGCGGTGTATGATGAGATCCATGGGTACACGGCAACGGCGACCAACCCTTTCTTTGATGACAGTGCAGTCAAGGATCGCGTGTTCGTCGATGAGTTTACCTGTATAGGTATTGATAAATTTTATTTGAGGAATTATTGATAATTTTTTCATAACAAATTTGGTTCTTCGTAAGGGAGTCAGTGTATTTTATCTTGTGCACGTCGTTTCAGGATGCAGAATTTGCGCCAACGTGTGCCCCAGTGTCTTTGAAATTGAGGACGAATTTGGGAGGGCAAGAGTCTGCTCCCAGAGGGGTAACCCGGAGCTCATTCAGGATGCCATTGATAGTTGGTGAGTATACAAAGGCCACCATAATATTTATTTGGAGTTTATGTCCTGCCAATTATCCCCATCACTATATCCAAGTCCTTGCAAGAGTTTCAGATTTCAGATTTTATTTTACACTTTCATTATATTATATAGTGTACATGTTAAAGTTGTTGCACTGAACTTTCTCGTATTTCCGTTTCCAGCCCAGTTGACTGTATTCACTGGACTTCTGCTGCACAACTTTCACTCCTTGAGAGTGAAACACGAAGAATAGAAAGGGTCAATGTAAGACGACTTTCTTTCAGACATACAGTTCTACTTCTCTATATGATCATATAAGCTATTGGTTACGTATGAGGACCTTGTAGTTCACTTTGGTAGCAAAATGTGTATTATTCTGAAAACTCCAAATAAAAGTATACACAAGAAAATTCCTGTGTTTACTCTGCTTTATTATTTCAGATAATTTGTAGTTTCAGTATAGTAATTCTGGTTTCCAATTTTGGGCAGGTTGGGCTGATGAATGCTGGGATGGGAGTTTCAGTCAACGTCTTTCGAATGGTAATAGTCGCTTCATTCATGTGATTTTATTTGCTTATCTAATTTACTCCCTAAGCGTGCTCCCAAAATTATGTATTTCTTCTCAATGTTGATAGGCTTTTGGCTACCATAGTACAAAGTGCAGTTCAGTTCTGTTCAAATTCACGGGCCTGTAGATATTGCCTGCTGCAATATGCTATTATTTACTTGTTATTAAGATACTTCTTATTTGGCAGGCAAGTGCGAGTTGGGAAAAGCGACAAGCAAAAGTCTTGGTATAATCCTTCCCATTTTGTTCATTTGTATAATGCCATATTCCCTCGAGAATTTCATGATTGTTTCCCAATGTCATATATTCGACTGGAACTGAAGATATATCATTGGTTAGCAAAGGAACTAAAACAAGTATGTAAATCTATCGCCTTTTACAGGAAAAAATCAGAACACGGATGATGAACCAAAATAATTCAGACACGACTAGCCCTTGGAGTGATATCTGGGGTTCTCCAACGCGATACCAAAACACTGGTAATGTTTCTGCAAATAACATACCCTCAATAAAATCCTTCCATTTAAAAAAGCATATCTTATAGCAATACCTCTTTAGTTGGTACCATTATGAATTTGTATCACTTTCCTACGGAGCCGATAGAACAATATTGACTCAAAACAAATGTGTTCTCTTACTGTCTGTTCATTCCGGTATGGCTGTATTACGGAATCTGATTAATCAAAATCAAACAGAAGATGAAGAAGCATCAGAGAGAGCGAACAGAGCGGCAGCAGCTGCTAGGCGATGGAGAGAATACTCAAGGAAAGGTGCCGACAGGCCTCCAAGATACAAACTTCCAGATGCAGTAGGCAAGAAAGAGTAGCAACAGAACAGAGGAGTTTACATCTTGATTCCTGCTGATACCATTTGATCAGATTTAGCTACATGTATAGTCTAATGGTATGTAGAGATAGATAACCAAGAAGATGTAGCATCCTGTTTCTTCTGCCAAGATTCCCATTTTTCATCTATAAATGGTGATGTAGCTGATGTTGACGAACTGTAGAGTACACAGACCCAACTGTAAAACATTCAGAGTGTAACATCAAGTGTATAATGTACATTAGCGCCTTGGCAACCTGAGACCCATGCATCTTCGCTTACCCGTGCTTGTGCAGATGAATTCCGGGGCAAATTTCCTTTGGCAGCAGCCCGGCCGGCAACCACCGACACACCCTGGTGTCTGACGGCGCCACCATCTTCCAAAGGAGACCCTGCCCAGCAATTCAGCTGCACATCTTCTACACAATAATGACCACAGGTTCACAGGAAACTCTCACTGCTCCCCCTCGTGTGGAACTCTGTTTCATCTGGGGAGCACACATGGTTAGTGATCACCCTGCAGCAGGGGCATTTATACCCGTTCTGGTCCTGCATGGTGCACCTTTCTGAGCTCTGGCTGCAAAGGCACAATGAGGATCGAACTGAGGATATACCATAGGACAATGCCAGGCCTAGACTGGATGATGCTTCATACAAGGCTGAATAGGAGAGGCCATTGCAATGTATGAGTCGTCGTCAAGCACATTTTACCAGTTACACGTGCTAAGAAATCATGTGACAGCATCTAAGCAATCAGTCTTCTTCGTTTAGTACAACCATACTAGCCTCTAATTCAGTGTAGACAGAGAGGAAACGATGGGACAGTACAACTCAGGGTAGACAGAATTGCGATTTTACTGTATGATTCTAGAACCACTTTAAGATCCAAATTAACTCCTAAGATTCTACGATTTTGGTTAGTAGAATCTACATTTCCATGATTCTAGTAGTGAAGATTCTACGATTTAAGATCCTGGCAGGGGTGCTCCGATCCGATTCAGAATCATGATTCTGATTACCTTGTACAACTCTATTAGCTAGCCTCTAATTCAACGTCCTAATCTAACATCATGTACAAAAAGCCTGACTACCTAATGTAAAGAACACAATCAGCCAGAGCTTTGCGACCCTTGCTCTATTTCTTTTTGCGGGATGTGTGAGCTTTAATTCTGTGTATTATCTAATGATGTGTAGTGTCCTGTAAATTCCATCGGCTAAATCTAATGATTGTGACTACTAGTTCATATTAGAGGGTCATGACTACTAGTGCAGTAATAGCAAGTTCAAGCAATATAGCAGGATTGTACATGTATAATTTAAGGGTCGATATTTGATTTTAGGTAGCCTGTGAATATGCAAATCTTGTTGAGTCTGTTGGTTTCGACAGATGGTTTTCACTTCTAGTGAGATGAGATGTCGATGACGTTCACCGAATTTCTGTAGACACTAAAATCTATACCTTTCAGTTAAAATATTTCAATAGTACATATGAATTTAGGTATCTTTAAGAAATTCCAAATACTTGGTTGAATTCAAGTGAATGTTTCGGCCCTTTGGCCAGAATGCAAACCGAAATCACTAGTCATTGTGATAACTTCGGTTGTTGCTGAAATATTTCTGAAATTGTAAGTGAAAATCACATGGACCCATATTTTTTAAGGAGAAAACTACTTCTACAAATCTCCCCACAAAAAAGAATAAATCTAAAGATATTAAGTACCCGAGACATTTCAGCCACTCATAGCATCTCCAATAGCTTGTCTATATGGATGTTTATGCTCGTTTTCCACGACGTGAGCCCAAAACAGGCGTCCAACAGCTTGTCTATATGGTCGTCCAAATATACACATCCTCTAAATCGACCTCGACAATGTCCACGCTTGGACAATGTGAAGGCGTCGTCCAAACTCATGTGCAGTCATGATTTCTTCCTCTCCCCAGCGACGGCCCGCCTGTCATGGTCCTTGTATATAGACGTTCTGATGCAAAACTGGACGTGTATATGAGGGAATCTTTTTAGACCATTGTCTATATGAATATATAGACATCCAAATATACACATGCTATTGGAGATGCTCCATATGGGTGGGTTTCAAGTGGGTATTGCCAAAATTGCTGGTATCTCTAGGCTGAGTACACATTGTGGCTAGCTTACAGTAATTTATTGTTTCAATTCTACATATTCAGGCCTATTACAAAAAAAAATGATTTTCATAGACAATAGGCATGTGACCATGACTAAGTGTCGACCGCTAATTAAGCAATTGTATGTACAAAGGAGTACCGCCAATGAGCGAGACCGTAGAAAGGGCTTGAGGGGAAACCTAATGTTGGCAACTCATACACACTCTAGAGTTCATTAATTTTTGTTGCAGTGAACTGGAATTCATTATTATTTACTCCTAAATTTGATACTCTTGCACTAGAAACTTGTATCAAACAATGTATTTGATTTGTGCAATCTAGTATGCTCTACCAAATACTATGGACAAGGCCACATAAGTAAATCCAGATGTATACATAATTTATGAACTAATGCTATAAATATATTGTAAACATTTTCTTAAACTAATCTAATAAAATAAAAGACAAAATTCAACTATGATTTAGCACAACAACAACAAAACATTTGTGATGACAAAATCAACTATTATTTGGCACAACTCCAAAGTGATTAGGATAATTTTCATTCAAAAATGTTCCTGAATCTGTTATTATAGGATACGGTAAGAGATTTTGACATCCGACAACAATCTGATTTGAATACGAGACCGATTGATAGGATACGGTATAGGATATGGTATTACTAATGGGTATGATGCAGTAGGATAATCCATTTTTTAGACGGGTAATCAACCTTTTAAATTCCTAAACCGATTTATGGGTGAAGTTTTTAGTATTAGCTAGCAATATATGAATGCTATCTTTACTTATGATACAAACATATGATTGTTAGTGATTTATTTGGCTTATTTTAATATCATCTAGTGTTTATGTATAACTTTATTTAAAGCATTTATATATTCCATGTATATGAATATGGTAAATGATCATTTCCGATCTGACGCCGTTCCGTTACACCATGCCTGAATCAACATAATCCAGTACTGGAATCCGCATTCATTTAGCTTCCAAATTCAAAACTAAATATGGAATATGATATACAGTAAAATGATTACCTGTCCGAATCCAATCCAGTCTCATCCCTAAAAATAAGTAATACACATATTGGACAATTTCAATGGAACCCTGTCTCTGCGAATCAACCTATGGTTGAGATGGTTAGGTGGACAGTGGTATCACCAACCCACCAGGGTTCAAATCCTGGTGCTCGCATTATTCCTGGATTTATTTCAGGATTTTCGACGATGCGCTTTCAGTGGGAGGAGACGTTTCCGTTGACGACAAGGTGCCTACGGTGACTTCGTAAATCTCAAGATGATATGCCGGCTCAGTCTCTCAAAGGTGCTCATAGGGATAGAGTGTGCGTGTATGCATTCATAGAGGTGAGTGTATGCACGTGTATATGAGCGTTTGTGTCTGTACTGATGCTAAAAAAAGGAACCCTGTCTCTTTCTCTCACCATCTCTATAAAATACGAAGTAAACAAAAACAGTCATGAGAAAAGAGCAGGTGACCCAAAGTTGGACATGCCTTTTTTTAGTGGGATCTTGACGTGTCACTGTTTTGTCACAAACGCCTCTCTGGACTAGCGAGTTCAGAGAGACAAGCCTTGCAAATTTGATAGGGAATATAATGATATTATCTTATGAGTGTCATGTAGGATAAATATTGAGGTGAAGGAGAGAGAAATCATAAGAAAAGATTTGTCTTCTCCTATTTAAAAGATGATCTCTTAGCGCAATATGTCTCACCATGTTTTTAGAAATAATTAGTTATTTAAGATAAAGCTAAGAGATAACTTGTAGCGACCCGCCCCGAATGGATCAAGTGCTCTGTGCTCAGGTGTCATCCCTGGATCAGTAATGCTGACACCACACAGTACATCGAAGGATTTATAGCAGAGTGGCAATCACACACTTATTACATTATCAACTCACATCTGTCATGGATATCACTCACCCAATCCACGTCTACTAGCATAGCATGGCATAATAAGCAAACGTAGAAGTAACTCCAAAGGTTTCATATTAATACAGGTAATAGTTACTACCTCATCTACTTCCCATCCCACAGTTTAATTAGATCCTAATCATGCAATGTGTGAAGATTGATCTAATGCAATAAAACATGGGTTGTAGAAAAGGTATGATCAAAGTGTTACTTGCCTTGTTGATGATCCGCGAGACCTAGGGAATCGAAGTAACAAGCGGCGTAATCCGGGTGATCTATCGCAGACAAACAACAAGCACACAATAAGTACTCATCTAATGCACAGGTAAAACTCGAACAAGAGAACGAACCAGAAAGTTCAACTTAAGAACTCCGGTTGCAAAGAAAGAACGAACCGAACAAACGACGGAAAACAAACGGCAGAAGAAAACAACTCGGTTCTAGCAAGTTGAAACTAGGTCAAATTTTACCGGGGCAAAAACTTGTTTAAGTTGATTAGACGGAACGGCGGTTTCGAAACAAAACTCCAGGCGCTTGAATCACCTGATTCCAATAAACGAGCGAGAAGAAAGACTAGAACGAAGATCGGATCTGAGATCACGATCGCGGAATAAATCCGACGAAAGGAAAGAGACGAACGGTTAAACGAACGGGCGTCGTTAACCGGGAAAATCGGTGATCACGTTCGTTGAGACGAATGGTCCGAAAGAAGAACGAAAACCGATCTAGGGTTTTCGGAAAAGAAAACGAAAAGAAAATGGAAAGCCGATCTAGGGTTTTCGGAAGAAAACCGAAACAAAAATCGGAAGAAAAAGAAAAGAATCGGAGAGAAAACGGAACGGTTCTTTTAGGAAAAACCGAACCGAGGCGAGGGGTTGCGCGGCTACCTCCGGCGAGGCTCCGGCGAGGGGCTCCGGCGGCGGCGGGACAAGGACGGCGGCGGCGGCTAGGCGGTGGCGGTGCTAGGGCGGTGGGGCTGGCGCGCGGCGCGGCTAAGGCGGCGGCTAGGGCTGCGCGCTGCTGCTTGCTGCGGCTTAGGAGG
>NC_041380.1:546575664-546583857 GCF_002162155.2 Triticum dicoccoides | reverse complement strand
AGGGGTATATATACTAGGAGGGGGAGGGGGTAGATGCTTGGGCAAGGGGCAAGGGGGGCGCCGGCCTAGAGTCCTGCTAGGACTCGGCCTGGCAGCGGCAGGGCTGGCTGCTGCCTGCGCGTGGCGCCTGGCGTGCGCACGGCTGGGGCTGGGGCCTGGCCGGCCGACCTGCTGGCTGGGCCTTGGCCCAAGGCGCTGCGAAGTTTTTTTTTAAAACGGTTCCGCGCGCAGAAAAGCAAAAAGAAAACTATCTAAACGAACTCCGAAAAACCTAAAGTAAATTTTCCACGACTCCTAAAAATGAGTCGAACAAAATGAACTTTACTCCGGACCTAGAATGCAATTTTTGAAAACTCGCATTTTTCCCTATCAAAAAAAAACGCGAGCAAAACTCCGGCAAAACCAAAATTGATCTATTTATTAAATCTTCATTTTTCCTAAATTTGGGAAAGTCATATTATTCCCTCTCTTATATTTTTGATATCGGAAAAATTATTGAAGATGAAATAAATAAATCAGATGATCCTCTTTTCAAATTCGAGAAAACTCTCAAATATGAAAATAACGAAATCTCCAACTCTCTCCGCAGGTCCTTGAGTTGCGTGAAATTTCTAGGATCAACCAAAATGCAAGAAAAATATGATATGCATGATGATCTAGTGTATAACATTCCAAATTGAAAATTTGGGATGTTACAAACCTACCCCCCTTAAGATGAATCTCGCCCTCGAGATTCGGGTTGGCTAGAAAATAGGTGAGGGTGCTCCGTGAGCAAATCTTCTTCTCTCTCCCAGGTGGCTTCATCCTCTGAATGGTGGTTCCACTGAACTTTACAAAACTTGATAACCTTGCTGCGAGTAACTCTGCTGGCAAAATCGAGAATCTTGACTGGCTTCTCCTCATACGTTAGGTCGTCCTTCAATTGAATCGCTTCGAGTGGCACGGTATCTCTTAGCGGTACCTTCGTCATCTCGGCATGACATTTCTTCAGCTGAGAAACATGGAATACATCATGAACTCCTGACAGCTCCTCTGGTAATTCCAACCTATAAGTGACTTCTCCCATACGTTGCAAGATCTTATACGGTCCAACGAAACGCGGTGCTAATTTTCCCTTAACTCCAAAGCGCTTAACTCCTCAAAGTGGGGATACTCGAAGATAAACTCTGTCTCCAGTTTCGTAGACTGTCTCCTTGCGTTTAGAATCTGCGTAGCTCTTCTGCCTGGACTGGGCTACCTTGAGCCTATCGCGAATCAACTTAACTTTCCGTTCAGACTCCTTGATCAAATCCGGTCCAAAGAATTGACGATCTCCAACTTCGTCCCATGACAACGGTGTCCTGCACCTCCTTCCGTATAAAGCTTCGAAAGGTGCCATCTTCAAACTGGTTTGGTAACTGTTGTTATAAGAAAACTCCGCATACGGCAAGTTATCGTCCCAACTTGATCCATAATCTAGTGCACAAGCTCTCAGCATATCTTCCAAAATCTGATTGACTCTCTCAGTCTGTCCATCCGTCTGTGGGTGAAAAGCTGTGCTAAACTCTAGTCTGGTTGCTAAAGTTTCATGCAACTGATTCCAAAACTTTGAGGTAAATTGGGTTCCTCTATCTGATACGATACTCCTCGGAACTCCATGCAAACAAATGATCCTAGTCATGTATATCTTCACCAACTTAGCACTGGTGTAAGTGCTCTTAACTGGAATAAAATGTGCTACCTTCGTCAAACGATCAACTACTACCCATATCGAATCGTAGCCTGCCTTTGTCCTGGGTAGTCCCGTGATAAAATCCATGCCTATCTTATCCCACTTCCATTCGGGTATCGGCAATGGTTGTAACAATCCTGCTGGCTTCTGATGCTCTGCCTTTACTCTCTGACATACGTCACAAACTGCTACATATGCTGCAATATCCTTCTTCATTCCGGTCCACCAGAATGTTTCCTTCAAATCCAAATACATCTTGGTATTCCCTGGGTGAATCGAATATGGTGAATCATGTGCCTCTTGCAAAATCAACTTCCTGATCTTCGGGTCATTTGGCACATAAACACGGTCTTCAAACCATAGGGTGTCGTGCTCATCCTCACGAAATCCCTTTGCTTTTCCTTTGCTCATTCTCTCTTTTATAGAAGCAATCTCCTTGTCAGATTTCTGAGCTTCTCTGATTTTATCCATCAATGTTGACTGAATCTCCAATGCTGCTACATAGCCTCTCGGAACTATTTCCAAACATAGCTCACGAAGGTTTTCTGCTAACTCCTTGGGTATTTTCCCAGTCATTAGAGTATTGACATGGCTCTTATGGCTCAATGCATCAGCTACTACATTAGCTTTTTCGGGATGGTAATGCAATCTCATATCATAATCCTTGATGAGCTCCAACCATCTCCTCTGTCTGAGGTTCAACTCCTTTTGCGTGAAAATGTACTTCAAACTCTTGTGATCCGTGTACACCTCACAATGATTTCCAATGAGGAAATGTCTCCATGTCTTCAATGCATGCACTACGGCTGCTAACTCCAAATCATGCGTGGCATAATTCAACTCATGAGGCTTCAGTTGTCGTGAAGCATACGAAACAACTCTTCCTTCCTGCATAAGCACTGCTCCAAGTCCTCGACGTGAAGCGTCGCAATACACCTCATAATCCTTGGTCTGATCTGGCAAAATCAATACTGGTGAGGTAACCAAACGTTTCTTCAACTCCTGGAAACTAGCCTCACACTCCTCAGTCCATTTGAACTTAGTATCCTTCTTCAACAATTCAGTCATAGGCTTCACAATCTTTGAAAAGTTCCCAATGAACCTCCGGTAGTATCCTGCGAGTCCAAGAAAACTACGGATCTCTCCAACTGTTGTTGGTGCTTCCCATTCGGTTACGGTCTCAACCCTTGTGGGGTCAACTACTATACCTTCTCCGGATATAATGTGTCCGAGGAATCCAACTTCCTTCAACCAAAACTCACATTTGCTGAATTTGGCATATAACTGATGCTCCCTTAGTTTCTCCAAAACCAAACGCAAATGTTCCTTATGCTCCTCTTCATTTTTTGAATAAACCAGGATGTCATCAATGAATACTACGAAGAACTTATCCAAAAACTCGATAAACACTTTGTTCATCAGGTTCATAAAATAGGCAGGTGCGTTAGTCAATCCAAATGACATAATGGTATACTCATACAGTCCATATCTCGTGGTGAATGCTGTCTTAGGTATGTCCTGCTCCCGAATCTTCAATTGATGGTACCCTGATCGCAAATCGATCTTGGAAAATACTTTAGCTCCTTGCAACCGATCAAACAGATCATTGATCATTGGCAGTGGGTATTTGTTCTTGATGGTTACTTCATTCAATCCCCGATAATCTACAACCATCCTTAATGATCCATCCTTCTTTTCCACTAGAAGTACGGGTGATCCCCAAGGCGAAGAACTTGGGCAAATGTAACCTTTATCCAATAACTCCTTAATCTGATTCTTAATTCCCACCAAATCCTTTGCTGGCATCCGGTACGGTCGCTTCGATATTGGGCCTGTACCTGGCAATAACTCAATCAAAAACTCAATGTCTCTATCCGGCGGCATGCCTGGTAATTCCTCAGGAAATACATCAGGAAAATCCTTTACCACCAGTACTTCCTCCTGCACGACTCCTGTTAGGCAATTTACTTGTGTCTTTTTTGGCACATGCTGGGATACATACTTGATCCTTCTTCCTTCTGGTGTGGTAAGCAAAATTGACTTACTAGCACACTCAATATTCCCTTCATACTTTGATAACCAATCCATGCCTAATATCACATCCAATCCTTGAGATTCCAATACTATTAGGTCTGAGGGAAAAACATAGTTACCAATCCTTAATGGTAACCGATCACACCATCGTCTGGCCATAAACTTCGCTCCTGGTGAGCTTACTAACATGGGTGACCTAAGGGCTTGGGTTGGCAGGTTATATTTATCCACAAATCCCCTTGATATGTATGAATGCGATGCACCAGTGTCAAAGAGAACAAGTGCGGTAAATGACTTAACCAAAAACTTACCGATTACTGCATCGGGCTGATCTTCAACCTCCTCCACATTAACGTGGTTCACCTGTCCCCTATTGAAAGGGTTCGGCTTCTTCCCAGAGCTTCCATTGCCATTTCCATTCTGGCCTTCAGGACATTCATTGGCATAATGTCCGGTCTTGGAACACTTGAAACAGGTGACTTGACTCAGATCTCTCTTGGTTGGGGTCGATGGGGTGGTCCGGTTCTGGCCGTTGCTTCCTCCATTCCCATTACCATTCTTGTGGCCATTATGGTTGTGCGAGCTACCTCCTCCATGGGTGTGTTGAAACTAAAATCCCGGTTTAGGGGCAAAACGGGGCTTCTGCTAGGCTCCAGAGTTGTACTTCCCCTGTCCATACTTCCTCTTACGGTTTTCAATCTGCTGTTGCTTCCCTTCAATCATGATGGCGCGATCTACCAACTCCTGGTAGTTGTTGAAACTCGCTACCATCAATTTCATGCTTAGTTCATCATTCAGTCCTTCCAGAAACTTCTCCTGCTTAGCTGCATCCGTAGCAACGTCATCTGGGGCATAACGTGCTAACTTGCTGAAATCGTCAACGTACTGGCCAACTGTCCTTCCTCCTTGGTGTAAGTTGCGAAACTCACGCTTCTTCATGGCCATAGCTCCTGCTGAAACATGGGCAGTGCGGAAAGCTTGCTGAAACTGATCCCATGTGACAGTGTCAACTGGGTAAGTGGCTGTGAAATTCTCCCACCATGCTGCCGCGGGTCCGTCTAGCTGATGTGCGGCAAACTTCACTTTCTCACCATCCGTGCATCCTGCAGTGGTCAACTCCCTTCCTATCTTGCGGAGCCAATCGTCTGCTACTATTGGCTCGGTGCTACTGGAAAACACCGGCGGATTCAACCTAAGGAAACGGGCTAAGTGGTCAACAGGTGGTGGTGGTGGTGAGTTGTTGTTGTTGTTCTGCTGGTTCTGGACTAACATCTGCATCAATTGATTCTGTTGCTGGATCAACTGAGTGAGCTCCGGTGGGAATCCATTGTCACGTCTCGGAGGCATCTGAGGGTTTTAGAAAAGACGAGAATTAAGAATAGAGTAAGGTCTAAAGGGAAAACACTACCCCAATGCACATGAGCAAATGCATACAAAATCACTCCATTCAATCAAACAAGGGCTTACAACCGGTCTAAAACTATCACAAAAGTGCTCGAACTATTGTGTTTACATGGAGGAATACTACTACTATCTGGTGGTCATCTAGAAATTTGAACCGGTGGAAGACTCCATGATATCTGCTCCAGCTTCGTCTTCAAAGTCGGGTTCACTTGGATCCGAATCGGTGTCGTCGATGATGATGTAGTTGTCCGGACATGCGACGTACATGTCTTCCTTCCTGGATGCTAACTTCCCCTTGAGTTCTTCAATCTCCTGCTTAAGATCGCCATTGTGTCTCTCTAGAGCTACGATCTCGTCCATGTAGTCCTTGCGTGTAGACTTCAGTTCTCCTTCTAGCTCGATGATCCTTGCCTTCGCATTCTTCAACTCTATCATATCATTGCATATCTGGTTCTCGTGGCGTCGAATGTGCTGGTTTAACTCCTGGATGAAAGATGCAATGGATCTATCCTTCTTGGTGCTGACTAACTCCCATTGTTCATCTCGGCGTCCGCAAATCTGGTAGATAGTGTCCTTGAGGTCTTCTTGATAAACTTCTCCAATGCGTCCTATGGTGATATGAGCTTCCATGCTCCTTCCCAGACTCCAGGTTGGTGCATTGAAAACACTATCTATAGGCTTCGTGATTGGCGCGAATATTCTTCCCGGAACGTGAGCTTGAATCTTCCAGCGCTCCTCTTCAGGCAGAGTGGCGTTGAAGGTTCCCGTGAAGCTTGGTAATCCAATGTTCAGGTACTTGGTGACTTCCTTCAGGTGAAATCCAAAAGGTGTGCCTTCATCCGGTTGAGCGTACTTAATCTTCACGTTCGTCATCCTAAAAGAGTAGAAGAGATGAGGAGTTAGAAAATGAGAAGAGAAGGGTATTCTATGGCTTTAACTTAGTGGTCGTGTCCTACAGTCAGCGTGTGCTTTGATATCATCTCTGTAGCGAGCCGACCCGAATGGATCAAGTGCTCTGTGCTCAGGTGTCATCCCTGGATCAGTAATGCTGACACCACACAGTACATCGAATGATTTATAGCAGAGTGGCAATCACACACTTATTACATTGTTGTCTCAAAGAGAACTTATTACAATAAATATGGCTTAAGGCCATCTAATAATGATAACAACGGAAGACTCGGAAGATAAATGGGTCCATCAACTCCAACGGCATCACTGAGTATAGAACCACGACCTAAAAGCACCTTACTCGTCGTCTGAAAAGTCTGCAACATGAAAGTTGCAGCCCGAAAACGGGTCAGCACATGGAATATGCTGGCAATGTAACACATAGAGAGTAATGGAATGAAATAGCTATACTATATGCATATATGGCTGGTGGAAAGCTCTATGGTTACAGTTTTGCGTAAAGCCAATTTTTCCCTACTGCAAAGGAATAAATTTATTTAACTATCATGGTAGTTGTTAAACATCGAGAATGGTTGACAGCATTCCGATCCCAATTAAGTGAACAATTAAAACCCAACAACATTAATTAGAAGTAACATGATGAGATTCACATGATATTCAAGTACTAGATACTCAAGTTGTCCATAACCGGGGACACGGCTAATCATGATTAGTTTGTACACTCTGCAGAGGTTTGCGCACTTTTCCCCACATGACTCGATCGCCTCCGGTTGTTTTCTCGCACTACATGGTGTTTGAGAAACGGATGACCGAGACATAGTCTTTCAGAAGCGCTAGCACCTTACATGTGGGGTAGACCGTACCACCTACAACCCCTACATCTGCTAGTCCACCCCGTAAGAGTTCGCACAACTTAGTCAACTATGCCAGAGCCCATAGTAGCATGTGGCTGCACACGGAAGTTTCTAGCATGAATTATCTTATGATCCCTTTGAGCCTGGGTGGCGGTCCAAAATAAAACAAGCAAGTCCTGATAGACATTAGGTGCCTCAATCCACCCAGATGTGTGTTTAAGTGGCCACCTTAGATAAACCATTAAAAATTATCAACTCACATCTGTCATGGATATCACTCACCCAATCCACGTCTACTAGCATAGCATGGCATAATAAGCAAACGTAGAAGTAACTCCCAAAGGTTTCATATTAATACAGGTAATAGTTACTACCTCATCTACTTCCCATCCCACAGTTTAATTAGATCCTAATCATGCAATGTGTGAAGATTGATCTAATGCAATAAAACATGGGTTGTAGAAAAGGTATGATCAAAGTGTTACTTGCCTTGCTGATGATCCGCGAGACCTAGGGAATCAAAGTAACAAGCGGTGCAATCCGGGTGATCTATCGCAGACAAACAACAAGCACACAATAAGTACTCATCTAATGCACAGGTAAAACTCGAACAAGAGAACGAACCAGAAAGTTCAACTTAAGAACTCCGGTTGCAAAGAAAGAACGAACCGAACAAACGACGGAAAACAAACGGCGGAAGAAAACAACTCGGTTCTAGCAAGTTGAAACTAGGTCAAATTTTACCGGGGCAAAAACTTGTTTAAGTTGATTAGACGGAACGACGGTTTCAAAATGAAACTCCAGGCGCTTGAATCACCTGATTCCGATAAACGAGCGAGAAGAAAGACTAGAACGAAGATCGGATCTGAGATCACGATCGCGGAATAAATCCGACGAAAAGAAAGAGACGAACGGTTAAACGAACGGGCGTCGTTAACCGGGAAAATCGGTGATCACGTTCGTTGAGACGAACGGTCCGAAAGAAGAACGAAAACCGATCTAGGGTTTTCGGAAAAGAAACCGAAAAGAAACGGAAAGCCGATCTAGTGTTTTCGGAAGAAAACCGAAACAAAAATCGGAAGAAAAAGAAAAGAATCGGAGAGAAAACGGAACGGTTCTTTTAGGAAAAACCGAACCGAGGCGAGGGGTTGCGCGGCTACCTCCGGCGAGGCTCCGGCGAGGGGCTCCGGCGGCGGCGGGACAAGGGCGGCGGCGGCGGTGCTAGGGCGGCGGGGCTGGCGCGCGGCGCGGCTAAGGCGGCGGCTAGGGCTGCGCGCT
>NC_041380.1:546565000-546575311 GCF_002162155.2 Triticum dicoccoides | reverse complement strand
TGCTTGGGCAAGGGGCAAGGGGGGCGCCGGCCTAGAGTCCTGCTAGGACTCGGCCTGGCAGCGGCGGGGCTGGCTGCTGCCTGCGCCTGGCGCCTGGCGTGCGCGCGGCTGGGGCTGGGGCCTGGCCGGCCGGCCTGCTGGCTGGGCCTTGGCCCAAGGCGCTGCGAAGTTTTTTTTCTAAACGGTTCCGCGCACAGAAAAGCAAAAAGAAAACTATCTAAACGAACTCCGAAAAACCTAAAGTAAATTTTCCCCGACTCCTAAAAATGATTCGAACAAAATGAACTTTACTCCGGACCTAGAATGCAATTTTTGAAAACACGCATTTTTCCCTATCCAAAAAAAACGCGAACAAAACTCCGGCAAAACCAAAATTGATCTATTTATTAAATCTTCATTTTTCCTAAATTTGGGAAAGTCATATTATTCTCTCTCTTATATTTTTGATATCGGAAAAATTATTGAAGATGAAATAAATAAATCAGATGATCCTCTTTTCAAATTCGAGAAAACTCTCAAATATGAAAATAACGAAATCTCCAACTCTCTCCGCAGGTCCTTAAGTTGTGTGAAATTTCTAGGATCAACCAAAATGCAAGAAAATATGATATGCATGATGATCTAGTGTATAACATTCCAAATTGAAAATTTGGGATGTTACATAACTATTGTAGACATGCTTTTGTTGTCATCTTTAAATTACATGCAAGACTTAAGATAAAAATATCTTATCAACCACTGTACATATCTTTAGTGGCATAAACATGAAACCGAATCACGGAAAGGCGGAAGACGATGCAATCTGCGAGCAAGAAAGAAAATTATTGTTCCATTGGATATCTGAGAGCATGTTCCGCGGGCTAGCTTTTGGTTCCCTGCACGGATGGACCCTCCTCTGTCACGCACGGGGACTTGTCCGTGTTCTTTGATGCAGACACACCATTTTGTTCTTCTCCGACATTTATACGTGTTAGTCCGCCAGCGTCATGCATGGAGTCACAGTCGATGAATTTATTTTTTAACATAGTACGAACGCAGTGTCACAACCCTGGTTACACCAAAATGGAAAATTGAGCGGTTCCGACATGTGCCGATAGATCTGAAGCCAGTCATTGCAATCTGAAGATTAGTGCAGTATAAAAAGCAAAGTATTCTGTTTCAGCAATACATAGATACAACCTGCAAATAGTGTACATGGGGTTTCACCAATGTCAGCTTTTGGTCAGATAACACATGGTATTGCATGCATGAGCTTCCCATTCTCTCTCATCTCTCTCCCAAAATAATCCATCCATTTATTTCAGCTTTGCTAACTGAAAATCATTCATATCTCTTAAACCAAACTTCCGATTTATATATATTTGAACTCATGTCGCAAAGACCTTTAAAACAAGACCGATTTTGGATACATTTAAAATGAGTTTAAAATCCATGAAACACATTTCACATATTTCACCCGCTTGAAATCTTATGAATAAAATGTTTTCAATCAGTTCCACAAGTTCAAATTTCAGTTTTATGTAGTTTTTCACTTTCAGAACTTAAATTTCACTTTTCACTTGCTTGTTTCAGATAAATCATATCTACTTCAATCACACATTTTTGGAAGATCATATTTAACAATTTTAAAATAAACCATCTCACATTTGCAAATGATCACTTTCAGAAGTAGACATTTCAGTTCATATTGTTTTTCACTTTCAAAAGCTATATCTTACATTTCACTAGCTTGACAAATATCACATATATTACAATTGCACATTTTTTTAAAATAACATGTTTCACACTCTTGAAATAAAATGTTACACGTTTCAAAATAATCGGTTTAACAAGTTGATTTTTCACTTCATATTGTTTTACTTTCAGAACTTACATTTCACTTTGCGCTGGCTTGTTTCACAAAAAAGCACATATACTGCAATTGCACATGTTTGAAATAACATGTTTCACTCTTGTGAAATAAACTTTTACACATTTGAAAATAATCAGTTTCACAAGTTAACATTTTAGTTTCATATTATTTTTCACTTTCAGAACCTACATTTCACTTTCCATTGACTTGTTTCATAAAAACGCATGTATTTCAATTGCACATCTTTTAAATAAGATGGTGTTTCACTTTTTTGGAATAAACTGTTACACATTTAAAAAAATCAGTTTCACAAGTTGACATTTCAGTCCATGTTGGTTTTCACTCTCACAACCTACATTTCACTTTGCACTAGCTTGTTTCAAAAAAATTCATCGATTTCAATTTCACATAATTGAAGAAGCATATTTTGCTCTTTTGAAGTAAACCGTTATACATTTCATAATTTTCAAATTCACAACTTGAGATTTTAGTTTCACATTTTTTTTTTCACTTTCGGCAGATGCATTTTACTTTTCACTGGCTTGTTTCACATAAATCACATCTATTTCAATTGCACATTTTTGAAATAACATATTTTACTCTTTTGAAATAAAATGTTACACAATTCCAAATAATTAGTTTCACAAGTTGATATTTGAGTTAAATAGGTTTATGTGAAAAATTTTATTTTCACATATTTCTAATGAAATAGGTTTGTTTTAGATTTTTCTAGTGAAATGGGTTTATTTCACATATGAAATGTGTAACATCAAAAATTGAATGTGTTCGAAATGTATCCAAAATTGGTCTAATTTTGAAGTTCTTGACGCCACGAGTCCAAATATATAAAAAGTTTCAAAAACGAGTGTATTGTTTAAAAGATACGGTTGATTTAAATTGTTTGAGAAAATAAAGTCTATGGATTTGTTCTGTAGGTAGAGTGAGACCAGAGACCATTATGCTGTCACTGATTTAACTAAAAAGGAAGATACAAGAAATATACTAATAATATACATCTAGGTGGGCCATACAGTCTCACAAATCTCAGAAAAAGTGGATGACCTCAGATGTACCAACCGCGCAAAATGACTTTGCGCTGGCTACACATGGAGGCCCATTATTAACTACTGGCGTGGCATGTTCTAAGAGGAAGAGAAGGTCCAGCTCCAGGTTCGGCTCAGCCACCTGGGAGCTATGCTCTTGTGTGTGGGGTTACGGTAATGTAAAGACTGAGGTCTTCTTTGGTTTGGAGGAATTTCATAGAAATTATAGATGATATGATTCTCATAGTATTTTTTCCTTAAGAACCGTTTGGTTCATAGGAATGGATTCCTATTTCTATAAATGATTGGTTCATATCCTTCACATTTCATAGGAAAATAAAAATGAGCCTAGACTCAATGAAAAAATTCTTTTGGTGTGAACCAAATAACATCTCGTTTTCTATTCCTACTCATAGGATTTGAGATACATGTCATCTCATTTCCTACAAATTTCCTATTCCTACAATAATCCTATCCTATGAACCAAAAGAGGCTTGAAAGGCTCTTTTCCCTTCCCACTCTTCCTTCCTCCTGGCCTTCCGTTCTATTCTTCCCATCCTCGCCCCAAACTTCTCTAGATTTGTATCGTGAGAGAGATAATTGAATCAACTTACATAAGGTACGTAACAGTAGATGCTCACAACATGACATACACACAACCCTATGAACGCACATACGCACAATCTATTCCTTTGAGAACCTCTAAAATACTGAGACGGAATAATATCTTGAGATTAATGAAGTCGCCAAAGATGCCTTCATAGTCGACGGGAACTTCTGCCCCCACTGAACTCACATTGTCGAAAGATTTAAAATAAATCCAGAATAGTGCGACCACGAGTGTCAAGTCTAAGACTTGTACCCTGATGGGTTGATTCGACCACAAAGAACATAACCATCCGAGTTAAATTCAGTTTGCACTCTATAACACTAGTACAGAAAAGCCCAGTGGCGACGTGGCAAAAAATGCCTTGGTGGCTTGGACACCTCACACCACGAATATGGCGCCATTGATAAAAAAATGGTGGTGTTGGCGGCCCACGCCACTCGTAATGCAAATACTGCAATACAAATACTGATGGCGTACCATGTGTCCGACGCCAACAGTAATATTTCATCATCAATGACATGTCATGTTGGCGCCATGCCGGCCTCCATGGTGATGACTTGTTCCACCCCTGGTGGGCCAGCAACTACCTGCCATTGCACCTGAGAATGTCCACCTCGTGGTTGCATTTGCCGCCAACATGAATAGAGTGAAGCGAGAGGAAGCCTAGTGTGGGTGGCGCCTGGCCTGCGGCATAAACCAGCGAACTTACAAAACAACACAACCGTCTTAAGGAAAAGACCGTGGCCTCCCCCCTGCATGTGCGGGGCAACACATGAGGGTGGCGCGGTGCACGTCCCACTTGTCGCTGCTGAACTAGCCCAGTGTTGCCGAAGACACCAATAGGCGGGTCCGACTGGCCCATCATGCACGGGACCTCACACGCGAGTGAGTTGAAAAACCCACAGGATGGTCGACCCGCGTGTGCTCGCGATACATTTGTCATGGACCTTCGAGGCGGGTTGCCCGGGTGTGCCCTGTCCAGGCAAATTGAATGCCGCAGAGAAATCCTGAGAGGCCCCACGGCATGCCACCTGGGAACTGACGGTACCAAGGGCACTCTCGCCCATGAAGTCCCGGATACTCCAACATTCTTTATTGGAGTAATAATTTAGTCAATAGGTGTAGCATAACTATTTCGTAGATAACAGCGGGACTCGTTGGTGGGTGTGTTTTATCCTTGTGGGTATGAGCATGGTACATGTGCCAATCGGTGGGAGTACTTGAAAAAGTAAATACAATGGCTTTTTTGCCCTCAATTTTTTTGATAGAGCAAAGCTGCAACTACTACTAGTCCTACCATCATATATACCTCCTGTTTATATACTAGAGCCGTGAGTGGTGACATGACCCACATAAACAAATATGCAGACCGTCTCTCTATTTGTTTGCCCGAGCTTCATGTCTTGAAGTGAAAAAAAAAAACTCTGTTGCAATTGCTATATTGAAACAACCATGCTTATGTATGAGCGGCATTGGTAAAAAAGTCTCTAGCTCCTTGACATCTTTCGGGACATACCAAGTTGCTGGTATCAACCCCGAGAGACCCCCGCGGCATGTGGACGGCGCGGAGGGCACTCTCGCACATGAACCCTCAGGAGGCGGGTACTTTAACATCCTTTTGAGGAGTAATGATTTAGTCTGTAGGTGTAGCATTACTTCTTTGTAAATACGACAGACGACGGTGGGTGTGTTTTATCCTCATGGGTATGAGCATTGTACATGTTCCAATCACTGTACTTGACAAAGTAAATACAATGTATTTTTTGCCCTCAATCTTTTTGATGCAATCAGTAAAGCTGCAACTACTAGTCCTAGCATCATATATACCTTCTTCCTGTTTATATACAAGAGCTGTGAGTGGTGACACGACCCACATAAACAAATATGCAGACCATCTCTCCTTCTGTTCGCCCGAGCTTCATGTCTTGGAAGTGAGAAAAAAACCCGTCGCAATTGCTATTTTGACACAACCATGCTTATGTATGAGCGGCATTGGGAAAAAAGACTCCACGTCCATGAGATCTTTAGGGATATCCCATCTTTAGCCTCAAGTCTGTCCCATGTTACCAGGATGTGCTTCACTCCTTGACGCATGCTTGCACCGATCACTTTGACTTGTGATGGAACATGATTCCAATGCTTCTCGTTGCATCCTGGTCGCTCGCCGGTGTCGGAGTGCTTGACCAAGCCATGCACGTATGCATACGTGCCTGGAGCCCAAGCCATGGACGTAAGGATGTGCACAGCCTCACAGTATCTGGCCTTAGTTCTTGCTGCTCAGGTGGGTGCATGGAGTTTATGATGCAGAGGGACGGAGACAACGTCCTGGACTTGCCGGAGCAGTCGGGTCGGGCACGGGAGTGAGGCTGGTGCTGCCATCTCTGATGCACGTGAGGTGCTTGATGTAATGCCCAACCAGAGAAGAGTAGGAATAAGAAGACTAAGTCAACATGCCCACATGGCAGTTTTCTTTGGCCTGATGGGTGGGTTCCCAGTCAGAACCGCCACCAAAGAAATTATGAGGATAATTTGTTTGATGCCAACATTTGGCACTGTCAATACTTGGCAAGCCAACAATTGACAATATCAAAAGAGTGAAATGCGCCACTAGTCCACGAACTCAAACTGATTGCACACTTTAGGCCATCAACTCAAAAAGTGATCAGATTTAGTCCACAAACTCATTTATTTGATCAAATAAGGCCAAAACCGATTAGACAGGAGAAAAACCGACCACATGGATGCCATGTCAGCGTTCCTTAGACCGTTGTGTAACTAACTATTTTTTACAGGGCCCTTTTTGCAAACTGGTCGGTTTTTCTAGCAACCTATCTTAACCAATGTCGTATAATGAAAATATAATAAATAAAAACCACCGAGCATATGATTTGAACCTACAACCTGTAGGCGTTGGTAACTAGTTGCTGACCATTACAACCTGACTTCTGTAATATTTTGCATCCGACTATATATATTCCTAGATGGGTTAGCATGAAGTTGATTCAGGATGCCAACCATGTCTATCCATTCCTATATGGTTGTATTACTGGGTCTGATTAATCAAAACCAAACAGAAGATGAAGAAGCGTCAGAGAGAGCGAACAGAGCGATGGCAGCTGCGAGGTGATGGAGAGAATACTCAAGGAAAGGTGCCGATAGGCCTCTGAGTACAAACTTCCAGATGCAGTAGGCAACAAAGAGTAGTAGCAGAACAGAGGAATATTTATCCTGATTCCTACTTATATCATTTTAGCTACCTGCATAGTATAGTCTAATGGTGTGTAGAGATAGATAATCAAGATATAGCTCCCTTTTTCATCTATAAATGGTGATGTAGCTGATGTTGACGAACTGCAGAGTACACAGAACCCACTGTAGAACATTCAGAGTGTAACATCAAGTGTATAGTGTACATTCATGCCTTGGCAACCTGAGACCCATGCATCTTCTCTTACCTGTGCTTGTGCAGATGAATTCCGGGGCAAATTTCCTTTGGCAGTAGACTGGCCGTCAACCCCCGACAAACACCGGTGTCGGACTGCAGCAACATCTGCCAAAGGAGACCCTGCCCAGCAATTCAGCTGCACATCTTCTATACAATCATGATCACAGCCAACTCTCCCTCCTACCCCTCGCGTGGAACTCTGTTTCATCCGGGGAGCACACATGGTTAGTGATCACCTTGCAGCAGGGGCATTTATACCCGTTCTCGTCTTGCATGGTGCAAGGCAGCTGCAATGTTGTTTGCAGCAGCTATGCACCTTTCTGTGCTCTGGCTGCAAAGGCAGGATGAGGATCGAACTGAGGATATACTCTAGGACAATGCCAGGCCAAGACTGAATGATGCTTCATACAAGGCTAAATAGGAGAGGCCATTGGAATGCATGGGTGGTCAAGCTCATTTCCTGTAAAGAAGAATCAGATACCTGCTAAGAAATTAGGTTACGGGCATCTCCACAATCGATCTGCTTCGCTAGGTACAGTCGTAAAAGTTAGTCTCTAATTCAGCGTCCTAATCTAAAATCATATACAAA
Source organism: Triticum dicoccoides (assembly GCF_002162155.2). Classification (NCBI taxonomy): domain Eukaryota; kingdom Viridiplantae; phylum Streptophyta; class Magnoliopsida; order Poales; family Poaceae; genus Triticum; species Triticum dicoccoides. Next base: position 546,567,772 of record NC_041380.1, on the reverse strand, counting down.
AAAGTCTGATGACCTAATGTACAAAAACACAACCAGCCAGAGCTTTGCCACCCTTGCTCTATTTCTTTTTGCGGGATATGCGAACTGTAATTCTGTGTATCGATCTAATGATGGGTAGTGTCCTGTAAATTCCATCGGCTAACTTTAAAGATGTGTAGTCTCCCATAAATTATAATTGCGCATGATTATCAAAAAAATCACAAATAAGTAAATGCGCAGACCTTTGTTCAAAGATAATTAGAACCGTTTTCCTCACAATTGTGCGGACACCATGCTAGTTATCATTAAAGGGCCGGCCATGACTATTAGCACAGTAATAGCAAGTCCAAGCAATATAGCAGGATTTTACATCTACTCCCTCCGTTCCTAAATATAAGTCTTTTTAGAGATTACACTATAGACTACATACGGAGCAAAATGAATGAATCTAAACTCTAAACTATGTCTATATACATCCGTATGTAGTTTGTAGTGAAATCTCTAAAAAGACTTATATTTAGAAACGGAGGGAGTATAATGTAAGGGGTGATGTTTGATTTTTGGTAGCCTGTGAATACGCACCACGAATGGTTTTCACTTCCAGTGAGATGTCAATGAAGTCCACTGAATTTCAGTAGACACTAAAATATTTACCTTTCGGTTAAAGTATTTCAACAATGTCAGTAGTGCACATGAATTTCAAGTGAATGTTTTGGCCCTTTGGACAGAATGCAAACAGAGATCACTAAATTCACCGCAGGGATTTCGGTTGTCGCTGAAATATCTCTGAAATTGAATGTGAAAACTATATAGACCGATATGGTTTTAGTGGAGACAACTACTTGTACAAATCTCCTTGCAAAAAACAAGTATAAATCTAAAGATATTAAGTACCCGAGACAAGTCAACAGCTGAAGCTCAGGTAATGGGAGAATGTGGACCTAAGACCCATATTGAGTTCCGATTTTCTTTCAAATACAAGCTTACTCTAGTGAAATCTGAGCGGGTCCCACTGGGCTATCTGTAGACACCCCCCCTCCCCCCTCGCTTGTGTTTCGGTAGGATTGGGTTGGTTTCAAGTGGGTAATCGGCAGTGCATAATAAATAGCAACTTGATTAAAGTACAGAAACTAGAGTAAATGTCAAATTTACAATTGCTTTATAAACCGTCAAGGGCCAAATCGCAGTGGTTGTGCGATTTGGTTGAAACTTTTGTGTAGTGCATCTCAAATAGAGAAACGCCCCCTATGTGAAATTTTGGTTGCACTACACAAAACACTCTTAAGAAAAAAAAGTGTTTTACACAGTACACTGAAAAGCCACAACAATAACATGTTTATTTACTATACTTGATAGTCAAACACTGAGTAATGAAAGTGATAGTACAAAGTGTAGTATTACAGTGATAATATCTCAAGAAATATCATAAGGTAGTCTGTTTTAAGCTATGTACGAAGGTTTTATTTATTTTGGTCTGCTGGTGCTCCAACGATGATGGTGTGGTGCCATGACCGTCACAACCTATGAAGACAAGGGGTGGAGGTCCGCGGTGGTCTGACGAGTGGTGAGGGGAGCGTGTGGAGGAGCGGCGCGCCACATTGAGATTGCTGCGCGACGCGAGGTATACAGAAGGCGCGAGGAGGAAAACAGGGTGCGAGGGGTAAGGATGTGCTAATCGCACAGTTGAGGGGCGACCGACGCCTAGCGCGCGTCTTTATTATTCCCCCAAGATCACATCACCGGCATAAAGTTGGAACGGAATCATGGAAAAGCGAAAGGCCACCCGATTTGCTAGCAAGAAATGAAATTGGATCTCTGAGAACATGTTCTTTGGATGGACCCTGCTCGATCTCGCGCGCGGAGACTCGTGCGCGCTCTTCCGTTCAGTCGCTGCAACTTTGGTCTGACGTTCAGACGTGGCCGCACGACAGGTTAGTGATATACTGCTAAATACTCCATAGACTTCATCAAAGTTCAACTTTCAAATTTGGACTTTAGCCTGTAATAATGCAATATGTAATCCAGATGTGGACTTAAGTAAACTGGATATAGCAGCAGACTGGTCCTTGAACCACGCTAGCTAGTAGCTACTCCCTTTGTCCGAAAATACTTGTCCTAGAAATGGATAAAATAAATGTATCTATAACTAAAATAAATCTAGATATAATTATTTCTACGACAAGTATTTTCAGACGAAGGGAGTACTTTCTGGGATATATTCTGTAGATTTATTCCTCTCAACCGAGACCACTGGAATAAATTAATAAGGACATAATATAGCACAAGCAAGAAAGGCGGGTGATACGTAGGATATCCGAGAGCATGTCCGCTGGTGGTTATTGGAATGGTTCGTCAGCTTTGCGGAGACTCGTCTGCGGTCTCTCCGATCTGACGGTCGTGATTTGCTTCCCGAGACATTCATCAAAGTTAACTTTCAGAGTGTGCAGATTTTTGAACTTTTACTTTCGTGGGAATGCAGATTTTTCAACTTGTATAGACCCGATATCAGTGGAGGCACGCCGAAGTTTTCAGAAATTATGAGTTTATGATTTTGCTTCGTAATGTACCGCATGAGTTTTAAAAGTTTAAACCAAATTTAATACTCCTTTCGTCCGGAAATACTTGTCTTTAGAAATGGATAAAATGAATGTATCTACAACTAAATTAGTCTAGATACAACTATTTCTAAGACAAGTATTTCCGGACGGAGTGTAAGTCTTTTAAGAGATCCCACTATAGACTATATACAAAGCAAAATGAGTGAACTTAACACTGGCGGAGGTAGACAAGATA
>NC_041380.1:546550394-546564372 GCF_002162155.2 Triticum dicoccoides | reverse complement strand
TTACGGCAGCTGCAGCAGTGCACGTAGCTCCGCCGCTGCATCTGAATGTACTCTCTATAGTGGAATCTCTAAAAGAACTTATATTTAGGAACGGAGTGAGTACTACCATCTAGCTCCCCATCTAGCTCCCGGAACAATTTAAATGGTGTTATTTATTTAGTTAACACTTGTTTTTTCTATGTAGACTACAACTAGTCATACTTTTCAATAAAATTTATAGGCACAAGTGCTTTTGAGCCCGAGCTCTAGAGCCCTTTTTTCTAGATTCATATTTAAAAATGCAAAAACTAAAGGAAAAAACTCCATGATCATAGTATATAGATGTGTTCAATTTTTATTAGACCGAAATTTTTGGAGTTCTATATTATCATCCTATTTTTATCAGATCTGGGTATCGGGCAGCGGATCAGCTTCTGGAAAGAACTTTCACTTCTTCATGCCAGCTTGGACGTGCTCTTCCCTGGGCTGTTCAGATTGTGCACAAGAAAGAACCTCACAGTGGCCTAGGGCTCTCAGCGAGGCGCGATGGACGCGCCACCTGAAACAACAACTCCCTAAGCAAGCAGTATTTCCTCTTTTCATCTATTTAAGGCCTAATGTATTTTTCAAGACTAACTTTAATCAAATTTTAAAACAATAATATATGACATAGAAGTTACACAAAGCATATCGTCAAATTCATATGTGAAAGAGGCTTTCAATAATATAATTTTTACATTATACATCTCATATACTATTAATCTCACCGATAATCAAAGACGGTTTTGAAAAACGCATTAGACCCTATCTCTATTCGTAATGGAGCAGTTGGTGAATAATCTTCACGGTTTATTTTCGCTGTTCTTTTTCCGTCTCTCCTCCCACCACCCCCTCCCACCCTGGTCCATCGGTTTATTTTTCTCTCCACTCTTTATTACAACAAGAACTTTCCTAACATATAACAAATCACGGATTTAACTTCCTTAAATTATGCAAATCAATCGATTCCTTTTATTGGCTCAATTTATCTTAGGAAACAAACAACAAATTCTCAGGAAACAAATAATATATTTTAATCTAACTTTTCTAACTTATCTAAATCAATCGATTTCTCTCATTAGTGAAATTTGTTTTAGAAAACAAATAACAGACACGTCACAAACTTTCCTCCCAATAAATAGTTTCTTAACATTTGCAAACTTTCCTAATCAGACACGTCACAAACGGGCATATACTAATATCACGTTACCAAACAATAAAACCTCATTTGCATAAAAATCAGTTCAAAATCCTAACTTTTTTAAATTTTTACCTTTCCTTGATAACAACCAACATTTCCTATGTTTTCCACCTATAGAAGGAAATCACCCCTCCATCATATTAGCATTTTTTTGGAATGAGATCTTCAGGTTATGATTTTTTTTGTGATTCTTTCCAATTGTGACCTCTCCTTCCGCTCCGGCTCCTTCTCGCATAAACACCTCCACCACAGCCAGCTGACGCCACCCCAGACCTCCTGCCTCTCCACACCTTCTCCTCCACCTCCTCCTTGTACTCCATTGACAATCCCTCCGCCATGTTTGTCCACGGCGATGTCGAGGACATGGCGCAGCAGCGTACCAGCGGGAGAGCAGTGCATAGCAGCAGGAAGCAGCACGTAGCAGGCGAGGCAAGCGGCCGGCGTGGCTGAGGGGGCGGCTGGCAGAAGATGGTCGTGACAGGAGGGGGCGTTATCCCTACAGATGGATCGAGAAGGATGCACCATGTTATTAGCAAATTATTTTTAAGACTACAATATGTGTTTCCAAATGCCTTTTTATATTAGATTATTCTCACCGGAATGATTCATAATAATAGTTGCACATCATGTCATCGACAACTTGAACCAGGACAAGTATTTTGGAACGGAGGAAGTAACCTTTTATCTATTCCCGCTATTTATGTGTCATTAGTGCATGATTGCTTAATACTTCCATAGCAACATTGATTATATGTTTGCATCCATATATACTTTAAGGGTGTTGAGGTCATTATAGGAGTATTTAGATTGATCAAGTTTCTATTTGCTCTTTCTTCCTGTAAGGATTTCTCAAAATTGTCGATGAGTATTTAAATGATGAAGTTTCTATTTGGTATCACTTCCCGTGAGGATATCCCAAAATTACCATATCTAATAGTATTTTAGCATGGCCTTTCGTAGTTCATGTGCACGTATTTTAGTGTATGACCCAATCTCATATTTTCTTCAAATTTATAGTGAAATGATGTTTCAATCAAGGTTGTCCATATTGAGCTACCTTGCGAAAAATATGCATAATGATTGTCTGTGTTTCTGATGAGCTGGAGCAGATGCACGATTGTACATGTACCGAATAAATCATGATGCAGGACCACTTGTGGTTGTTTTTAGGGCACATAGTGTTGGCGTGCGGACCTTTTCGTATGTTCTATACTAAGAATTTTTCATCTTATGCTTTGTACTAAGTTGGTTTTATAACTTGTGTGCTTATTTCACTAATGCATGCAGGAGTATCAAACAGTGATGGTGTGTTCTGTATACGATTTTGTTTGCTCCAATTCTATATATTCTCACGAGTAGATGAGGTGTAAGCATGTGCAATGTAGTTCCTTTTTCTACATATGGTGATTGATTTCTTCTTTGGTAACCCAACTAACGGATGGTAATCAATCTTCAAATACCAAAACCAAACGTACAAGGCAATAATCAATTCACGTATCACAATCAGATTCTTCTTTAGTACCCAGCTTAACTCACGGATGGTAATCAATCTCCAAACAAAGGAAACAATCACCGTCGTTTACCTCTCGTCAATGTTACATAAAAATAACGTTGAGAATTTAGATGTATTGTTTGTCATGGAGCTGTGGCTGGCCATTTACATGAAATTAATTCCCTCAGTTATGGTGGGAAATATAATACACATAATCCATATTGTTATGCACTAGCGCGTGTGCGTGTGAAATAGATGGATTATGATTCCGTACCCAATAAGATGGATATCTGTGTGTTAGAGAGAGAGAGAGAGGGAGGGGGAGAGAGAGTGAGGAAGAGGAAGGGAGAGAGTGTGTGTGAGAATTTGATGGTAAAAAATGTCGCCAATGTCACTTGATATGCATGAGAATATTAAATGTAATATTAACATAACTGATATTGAACTCTTAAAGTTAATGTGGCTCCGTTGCAACCCACGGGCGTTCTTAGTATAGATGAAAGAGAGAGTATGTGAGTTTGCCGCGCTCTCGGAAGCGATGCAGTCGATGCGTGGTTTCCAATGAAAAAACAATGTCGAGTGACGGTGGAAGGTGGACAGGAAATTCTCCTCGGCATCGGTGCACGCCGCCCAGTTCGTGGGATCGCTGCGAACGAACTTAGGGCATCTCCAGCCATTGCCCCCCAGGACGCATAAAAATCGCCCGCTGGGGGCGAGCCGGCGATACAATCGGCGTTGGGGGCGGTTTTGCGCCCAGTCGTCGCCCCCAGCTCGCCCCCAGGCGCCAAAATTGGCCCACTTTGCAGCCCAATTTCGGCGAATAAAGGGCCCATATGGGCGAGAATAGGCCCATATTCGGCGTGGTTTCGCCGTGTCTCGGCGTTCAATTATCAACACAATTATTTCTTATCACATATTTCATCACAGAAAAATCAAATACTTCAACAAAATAGTGCAACAACAAATAGTTCAATACAAATTATATAGTTCAACAAATAAAAACTCGTATTTCATCACACGGCGTCCCCCTTGAGCCTCCATAGGTGCTCAATCAGATCTTTCTGCAGTTGATGATGCACCTGTGGGTCTCGGATCTCCTGACGCATACTGGAGATAGGCAGTCCAAGTTGCCGGTAGATGGTGATCAACTTCGGCTAGAGGACCCTGCCTGTAGTATGGTTCAGTGTCAAACACTGGGTCTTCTTGCTCGCTCTCGATGATCATGTTGTGCAAGATGACACAGCAAGTCATAATCTCCCACATTTGATCTTTGGACCAGGTCTGAGCGGGGTACCGAACAACAGCGAATCGAGATTCGAGCACACCAAATGCCCGCTCGACATCCTTCCTGCAAGCCTCCTGAACTTTCACAAACCAGGCGTTCTTGCCTCCTGCCGTAGGGTTTGAGATCGTCTTCACAAATGTCGACCATCTCGGATAGATGCCATCTGCTAGGTAGTACCCCTTGTTGTATTGGTGCCCATTGATCTCGAAGTTCACCGGAGGAGAATGGCCCTCAACGAGCTTGGCAAAAACAGGAGAGCACTGCAACACGTTGATGTCATTGTGAGTTTCTGGCATACCAAAGAAGGAGTGCCAAATCCAGAGGTCCTATGTGGCTACCGCCTCAAGCACCACACTGCAACCGCCTTTGGCGCCTTTGTACATCCCCTGCCAACCAAATGGGCAATTCTTCCATTCCCAATGCATGCAGTCGATGCTTCCAAGCATCCCAGGAAATCCTCTTGCTGCATTCTGGGCTAGGATCCGAGCAGTGTCTTCCGCATTGGGTGTTCTCAAGTATTGTGGCCCAAATACTGCCACCACTGCCCGACAGAACTTGTAGAAATACTCTATGCTGGTGGACTCGGCCATGCGCCCATAGTCGTCGAGTGAATCACTGGGAGCTCCATATGCAAGCATCCTCATCGTTGTCGTGCACTTCTGGATGGAGGTGAATCCAAGAGCGCCAGTGCAATCCATCTTGCACTTGAAGTAGTTATCGAACTCCCGGATGGAATTCACAATCCTGAGGAAGAGCTTTCGGCTCATCCGATAACGGCGCCGAAATGTTTTCTCGCCATGAAGTGGAGCATCGGCGAAGTAGTCGGAGTAGAGCATGCAGTAGCCTTCGAGACGATGCCGGTTCTTTGCTTTCACCCGCCCCGGCGCCGAGCCACCTCGCCGCGGCTTTTCATTGCTCGCCAGCAGCTGGGCGAGGGCGGCGAGCACCATGAGATGCTCTTCTTCCTGGACGTCAACCGCGGCTTCCTCCTCCAGCAGCACGGCGAGCTCTTCCTCGTCATCCGAGTCCATCGCCGAGTCAGGCAAAACGCCGAACACCTTGCACTCGGTGGGCGTGTACCCACCGCTAAACCGCGCCTCCGCGGCCGGAAACGGCGGCCGGAAACGCCCAACTGCTGTGGGGGGCTGTCGCGGCGAAGCGCTACTATTTTCCGGCGGGGAATGGCTATCTAGCGGAGTAGGGCGGCGGCCGTCGCCGGGATATAGCTAGTGGTGGCCGAGGGCACGGGGGGTGTGAGGCGAGTCGGGGGAAGAAAACCTTGACTTTTCCCCTGTCGGTGTGGGCCATGCGTGCTTTTCCCTAGCGCCGGAGCCCCCAACTGCTCCCCAGCGCGCCGGGTTCGACCTGTGACCGCCGGGCGGAAAAAAGGTCCGAACCGACGATTTTTGGCGTCCTGGGGGCACGACTGGGCCGTTTTTTCGGCGCCGGCGCCGAAAAAGTGGCCTGGGGGTCTGTTAGGGGCGCGGCTGGAGATGCCCTTAGGACGCTCTGCGGTGCCGGATCTTCTCATGTCTAATCGTGCTCGGAGGATGCCTCATGGCAGACAACCTGGCCAAGCGTGACTAGCCCCACACCCCCACATGTCAGTTGTGCCTTTCTTCACCAGAGACCGCTTGTCACTTTTTTTGCGGCATGCCCTTACACGTGTGAGTTGTGGAGCCACGCCCTGACCGGCTGCAAGCTTCCCAACTGACCAGCTGATTTGGTGGATGGCGTGGAAGGAGAAACGCCATGGGTAGGTCTTAATCTACTGAAATTTAACCTATTCTCAATCAACTGATGTAACATGTAAGAAAGAAAAGAAAAAAACTAATATTTTTTCCACAAATCTTAATGTAAGATCTTACGATTATAGCATCAACTGAGACATAACGAAGTTTCGGTCGACTGAGATATAACAAAGTCTTAGTCGACTGAGACTTAGCAATACTAGTTTCAAGAACAAATGGTCTACCACGACGCAGACTTTCTCTAGACTAACGGAGGGCATCGCCACTTAGTCAATGGCAGGTAGAAATAAGATTAGCAGTCTAATCCAATGACCTTTAGAACCAAACCGAGTGTTTGCAACACCTATGGGCTACAGGCGGTGAATGCCTCCTCGGCATTTCCTTGACGCCTTGCCACCTTTGTAACTTGTCTTACTAAGTTTCCCCCTAATCATCAATGAAATGTTGTTGCGCCGATGGAGACAATCAAGCTCATACAGACGATAAGCTGCTTCGCCGTTAGTGAAAACCTTGTCTGCCTCTGGCTAGACCGACGATGGTGGTGTCCTTGGGTGTCGCCCCCTTCTTGAAGGCTTCGTCGCCATTGCTCCTTTTCCTTCATGTTGCTCTAGATGAAAATCTTGACCCATTGGGTTGGGCGGTGGCGACGCTTTGGTGTCATGCCTTCATGAAGGCACCGTCTTGGAGCTCATGGGACGTCAGTGCTCAGCTTCGTCTCTTCACGGTGCTTGTTCCGGGTTGAGACCTCCATTGTCACCATAGTCATGCTTATTATCCATATGTTGATTATCGGAGTTGTATGGGTGGTGTTGCTGAATCTCAACACCTATATATCTTGTCTTGGGTGTGTGTGGTGTCATGTTATTTGGGTCGTTTGTATGCTAGCGTTGCTTTATATATAAAATGAGGCAAAATCCTTTTTCGGTAAGAAGTTGCTCCATGGCATTTTCGTCAGAAAAGCACATTTTGCTACACGGTGTAACTAATACCTTGATCCGGTGTGACTTTCTCTCCCTATGTTCATCTTCCTTCCTTCTCTCTACAAATAGGCCACAATGTCAAGATGCAACTAAACTAACTAAATGCAATTCACTTAGATACAATAGAACACATAAGAAACAATGCATTGGGGTGGTTGTCTCTAACTTTCTTGCACCACCTAGGATAACACGAAAAGAGCCAATGCATTGAGAGCATCCTAAGGTTGCGCCACCTAGTTTACAAGTCAAAGGTTTCTCCTCCTCTCTTGACGAATTGCCATGTTCGCCGGACCGGGAGATCGAAGCACCATGTGACCTGTGTAGTCAATAGACTACCCATAATTTTTTTTACAAAAAGATCATGCAACAAGCAAAAATCATGGGAGAAAATCTCATGCATTCATACATTGACTACACAATGCCAAATTGACTACACATGATATTATTCCTGGCACCACCACTGCCATTATGCGCAACACAAGGTAGACAGATGTATCTGAAGACATATTGGAGTTTTCGGTACGTCATTAATCCTAAACCTATGTGCTGGTTGTTATGAACGTAGGATGTAGATGTATATGCTTCCGTCCTAAATTTCATTATGCGGGTCTCTCTTCTCCTATTTCCAGTAATATGTTGCCATCTCACTCAATATGTTTGACTCCATTTTCTGTAATCTTTAGGTGTGAACAAACTCTTCTGTAGCTATGATAGAGTGGGAATGGCTGGTGGGTGTGTTTTACCCTCGTGCGTATGAGCATGGTACATGCCAACCACTGTACTTGAAAACGTAAATACAGTGGCTATTTCATCCTAGGAAATTTGGGTGCAATGAGTAAACCCGCACCTACTAGTCCTACCATCATATATACCTTCATCGTTCTTATATGCTAGATGTGAGTGATGACATTACCCACATAAACAAATATGCAAACTATATCTCCATCTGTTCACCCGAGCTTCATATCTTGAAGTGAGAAAAAACCTTGTCAATTGCTGTTTTGACAAGACCATGCCTTAGGTATGAGTGGCATTGGAAAAAATGATTCAACGACCATGGAAGCTTTTAGCCTCAAGCCTCTACCATGCTACCAAGATATCCTTCACTCTTTGGTGCATGCTTGCGCTGATCACTTTGACTTGTGATGGATTGCCACATCCATCCTCGGTCATCGTAAGTTCTACATTGCACTATAGGAAACACCATCCTATATTTCTCCAGAAGGATCGTGTATATATGGTACAAAAGTGGAATGGTAATGTGAAGTTAGTCTGACGGTTGAAAAGCTTAAATGGCACAAATTTGGAAAGCTTAAATAACATGTATTAGACAATTGTAACATACTGAAATAGCAGGATATATAGCTCATTCAGATTATACTCCAATGATATGATTTCTTGTTACATGAACCAAATTTTATTAGCCTAATTGCTTGCTAACTTTGAATTCAACTTTGTATTCTTAGATGTGTGGGTGACATATATTTCGCAAGAGGAATTTTAAGATCTCCACTTGCCTCCGAAGAGGGATAATTTAATCTCAACTCTTGACTTGTCAAGGATAAATTGTGGTATACAAATATGGTAAGTATAAAAAAATTAAAAGCAAATAATTTAAGAGATATAATGCTATCTTTGAATATGTACTTTCGTATATACTACCTGTTCGATCAAAATAAAATATTAGTTTAGACGTATATATATTATAAATTGAAATGTGATTCCAATGCTTCTCATCCCATTCTTAGTTATTGAAGAAAAATATTATGTGTATCATAGAGACATAATATTTGATGATTATATCTTTTACTTAGTACGTGTTCCATCGAAAATGTTGAGTGAACAATAATGTTTATATTTTTCAACTTAACATGCATATCTACTGAAAAATGCTTGCTTTTGCACCGAAATGGTCTTTGTTGACAAAGCTAACAAGAGTGTGGAATTGAATATAAGATGTTGAGCGATCCAGTGCAACATGCAGTGTATAATGAGGCCCATGGGTACACGGCAACAACGGACAATCATTTCGTTGATGATAGTGCAGTCAAGGATCATGTGTTCCTAGATGATATTACCTGCATAGGTATTGGTGATTATTTCATTAAACGTTTAGTTATTTGTAAGGGAGTTGGTGTAGATTCTGTGTATTTTACCTCGTTAATGTCGTTTTAGGATGCAACATTTGTGCCAACGTGTGCCCCAATTAAGAATGGCAATTTTACACATGGACAAGGATACCCATGGATATCCAACCCGTATGGAAAGGGTTTGGATATGCTTTTGCGCCCATGGGCAGCGCCCAAACATGACCCGGTTACTCGTGGGTAGGGCATGGATATAATCTGGTACCCATGGATATACCCAAACCCGATCCGGTAGTTTGACATAATGGGCAATATTCTGCTATCCCTACCCTAGAGTCACACGTCCCACTGTAATTTTGCCCATTATTATCTAAAACATGCAATACAAATTGCACAATCCACACCCTAATTTTTATTAGTTGACATTCAATCCCCACCTTAATATTACTTCAGCCCCCCTTCTCATCCTTTTATCTCGTTACTAAATGACTCATCATTAAGTATCAGCTTTGTCTCCTCTTCTTACTCCTCCTGCATCCCGAGAGATGGTCGGCGGTGTCAGCTGCTACCTCCATGTATGGTGGAGCACTGCAACAACCAGCACCACTGGCCTACGACAAAGCAACTCCGTATCCCCTCGACCCCTCTGTCTCTGCTTTTTCACACACGCATTGACGCATGGGTGTAATAGCTTATGTGCACATTGTGTTATGTCTTATGTATATGTCTTGAGAGGACCCGATGACCATCGAATGGGTATGGATATCCATCAGGTTTGGACATGGACACAAATTTTCACCCATGGATTTTTTCATTGGTGGGCAGAGACTGTCTTCATGGATATGGATATGAATTTGATATTTTTTAACCCGATCCAAACCCGACCCATTGCCATCCTTAGCCCAATGTCTTTGAAACTGAGGACGACTTTGGGAGGGCAACAGTCTATTCCTAGATGGGTAGCATGGAACTGGTTCAGGATGCCATTGGAAGTTGGTGAGGATACAAAGCCACCTTACTATTTTATTTGATCATTAGGAGTTCGTGGCTTGCCAATTATCCCTGCCTCTATATTGAAGTCCTTGCAAGATGTTCAGATTCAGAATAATTTTACTAAATGTCTTATTGACATGTTCATGGTGTGGTGCACATGTTCTGGTTGTTGCATTGAACTTGCTTATATTTCCATTTATAACCTAGTTGACTGTATTCAATGGACTTCTGCTGCACAACTTTCACTCTTCAAGAATGAAACACAAAGAATAGAGAGCGTGAATGTAAGACGACTTCTGTTATTATGATGCTTGAGACCCATATTCTTTTCTCCCGTCTGTGCTTGTGCAGATGAATTCCGGGGCAAATTTCCTTTGGCAGTAGCCAGCCGGCAACCCCCACCCACACACCGGTGTCGGAGGGCGGCGACATCTGCCAAATGAGACCTTGCCCATGTTGGCGCTGCCTCCTCACAACGCCGCTTCTTCTTCCTCTCATTACTCTCTCTTCTCTCATGGTTTCTCACAACACACAAGAACACACACACACACACACACACACACACATGGACACATACACCAAGGAAGAAGACACAAGAGCTTTGCCAAGGGTCATTTCCTTGGTTAACACCAAGGCTACATTGCTTTTCCCAGCCCTCACGGCCTCTCGCTTTTCTCATTGACTCAAATGACAATTTATACAAAGTCTGGCACTCAGCCATGGCCCACGCACTCACACCATGCTCCACTAACTCAACTAAGCACCATGCACTAACTAATCGCTAGCTATATGCACGGCCATGCCCACCACTAGTACAGCTTATTCTCAACGGCCAAGCACTACCCAGCCGTATTCAACTAACAACTTGACTTGATCCTCTCCTAGAATGGCTCTAGCCACCACGACCTGAACAAAACCAACTGCTGGACTCACTCCAGTACACAACAGACTCATCGACCCGGCCATCTCTAGACCACTAACATGCAATGCACACATGCACATACACACATGTCAAGATTAACTCTAATAGCCCAGAAATTTAGCTGCACATCTTCTACCTGACCATGATCACATCGAACTCTCCCTCCTCGCCCCTTGCATGCCACCTTGTCTCATGCGTGGAGCACACAGGCTTAGTGATCACCGGGGCACAGCAGGGGTATTTATACCCGCTAGCTCTGTTCAGTTTGGACGAGATTGATGGCAGCAGCTACGCTCAGCCCATGTGATCTGCTCGACCCTGCTGCAAGGGCAGAAAATCTGAACGAGGATGGATGGATATGCCGCAGTAACATACTCAGAAGGAGAGCCAAGAACAAAGGCTAAATGTGAGAGGTCACAGCAGTGCATTGCATGCATCACAGTCCAGGATGAACGAGGATGGATGTGTGCGACAGAAACTGGGCAGAGCAGACGCATATCTCTTTAATCTTTATTCCCCTGAGACCACATGAATAAAGATGGACTCACGGAAAGGCTAAAGGCATCCGTTGCAATCTGCGAGCTACCGAGAAAAACGAAGAGTGTGGATATCCCGGAGCATGTTCCGCTCTTCCAATATGAGTTTCGTGTGCGGAGGCTCGTACATATGCTCTATTCGATTTCATTCGGTGGGTGTGATTTTTGCTACTCTCTCCGATACATAATACTTGTCTGTCAAACGAATGTATCTAGCATTAAAATATGCCTAGATACATCCATTTGAGTGACAAGTTATATGGATCGGAGGAAGTACTAGGATGGTTCATACGTGCATGTGAAGCAGCATCAGGCGCCTGCTGCGAAACCATTAGCTGTTACATCTGCGTTTGCAGTTTGCTTCAGCTCGATGGATGCAACCCGCGAGCAAAACAGTTGTACACTAGTACTAGTCCATACAGTGCAGAAACTTGACAGAGTAAATGCAAATATCTTCTATATTTATTCCACTGTGACCACTGGCCGGAATAAAGGTCGAACCATGATAAGGCCAAAGGCGCTGTGATCCGCGAGCTAGTGAGTTAAGGGAACGATAAGATATCCAAGAGCATGACCCGCGCTTCCATTTCACGCACGGAGGCTCGTATGCGCTCTTCTCGTTGATTGTAACTTTTGCTAGTTACGATGGTCTATATGTGTCCGCACACCACAGTGTCATCATAGTCACACGGTTTATGTATGTTCATTAATTCATACACTTGGCATGTGTTAGCCGGTTCACATATGAATGAGATAGTTGAATCTCCCACACTATTATGTTCGTGTATAATATTATTATCTTGAAACCATGAGAGGCACGAAACTAACTAAAACCCCCCAAAGCTCCCGGTTTCATGTTTCTTACTAGCACCAACCTTTCTTCTTCATAGTTCATGGCTCAAGTCGAATGAACTAGTTGAATTTGCTACACTATTGTGTTCTTGACCCCAGACATATCATTTATGAGATTTCATGATTTTTTGCACTTCATTAATTTCGAACCTTGACATGCTAAATTAAACAAAACCTCAAATAAACTTATCATTTTGGGTGTCCTGCTCCGATGATTTTATATGGTTCATGGCTTAACTTGGATCAAGAACCATATTTTAGGTGTCCTTTGATTTAGATAAATTTTGTAAGAATTCTAAAGAAAGGATTTGTATCCGCTTGGAACCATTTGGTTTGTAGGAATAGAATCATACTCCTGTATAAGATTTCTATTTCAAAGGATAGTAAATATAGTTTCGTAGAGATCGTGGTGGTGCTACGATGTCATTGCCGCCTTGGAGGCTCCATTGTGTGAGCAAGGTTCCTACTCGCCGGTGATTGGGTGTGGTTGTTGATTATAGCATCTTCTCCTCGCGTTGCGGGTTCTGTGGCCGTGACAGTTATGCTCCCATCGTGAGCTAGTTTGACGATGAGTTATGTTCGGAGGCCTCAACTTGGTATCCCATCATCCGTTCCTAGTCAGCTCTGGGGTGAGTGTGTTCATCGTCCAACGACGTGGCACTCTTCGATCCAGGGCGAGATGGTAGAGTGTTCACTCGGCGATGGAGCTGGTTGGCACAGTGATGTTTCACTTCCAGGTGTTGGTGATGGCATAGTCTCATCCGAAGTCTAGTCTCCCTCTCAACTTGGCTCCATTCTCGACTCCTGTTTCCTGATTGTGGATGAGGGCTCCAAGGACTCAAAGCGGTGCTCTAATCTTTCTTTTATTGTTGGCTTGTCGTTTTGGGGCTTTCTTTTCATCCTTGATACCGTTGTATCTTGTCATTTCCTTTGTCATTCGTGTGGTGCAGTGTCGTGTTGTAATGCTAGGTTGTTGCTTTATATATAAAGCGGGGCGAAAGCTATTTTCGGTCAAAATTTTGTAACTTTTTCTCTATGTCTTACACTCACAAATTTGGAGGTCTGCATTATCATTGTATGTGTTAATCATACAACTTAGCATTGTTTTATGTCAAAATAAATGTGTCACAACATATCTGTGAAATATTTGTAGTTTCTGCTAGTACAGAATATGTATAAAAGAACTAAAGTGGCTAAGCTAGCCTCAATCCTAAGCATTTGAAGTGTTGGGTGTTGATGCTTCACTAGCTGCCACGTGTTCACACTAAACCGTTGGCTAGGCTTTCTATTTTACATATTTTACGGCCTCTAGAGGAATTTACGTGGGATAATGGGAAGGCAGCTTCTCTGTTAAACACAGTACACATGCAATCGCTCATATATACATACATACACTCACCGTGGTATACGTAGCAGGCTTTAGATTTTACATTTTTGCTGCCTCTTAAGGAATTTACGTGGGATTATGGGAGGGCAGCTTCTCTTTTAAACACAATACCGACACAGATGCTTATACATACACACATACACTCACCGCGGTATACCCGGCAGGACTTCTTTATATTTTTACTGCCTCTGAAGGAATTTACGTGGGATGATGAGAGGGCAACTTCTCTTTTAGAAACAGTACACACACAGACGCCCATATATACATACATACACTCACCACGGTATACTCGGTAGGCAGCTTCTCGGTGTATTTGGCCCAATGGGTTTTCTACAGCCAGCCAACCGAGCCAAACAAAAGATGCATGTCCACTCACCACTTTGCTTTATCTCCCGAGAGTACTCCTCCCATCTCGAAACCCACACACACTCTCACGCGCACCCGCGCGCGCGCACGCACGCACACACACACACA
>NC_041380.1:546543433-546549819 GCF_002162155.2 Triticum dicoccoides | reverse complement strand
TGAGGCCCTTCTCCTCGGCGACATCCACGAACATGAGTTCATTTGAGTCATCTCATAGTACCTACACACTTGGGAAAAGTTCATTTGTGTCATCTCATAATACCAACACCCAACCTTTGCCCCGTTAGTAGCTTTGGAAGGATCCTAAAAAGACAACATACACTATGTTGAGTTATTTCTTCTGGAATGTAGTATAAAAGATGTGAGGTCATTACGACCAAATTGGCTCCAAATTTTCTTATAGAAGATAGCAGTCACCGTGTCATTGTACGCATTCGGTTTAACAATAAATGATGTCTATGGAAACTAAATAGTTATGGAACAAGTAAAAAAATTAGTTCAAGTTTGGTGCACCAGAGTGTCAAATTAATGCTTCGTATGGTATGTGGTAAAGGTTCACCCTTTGCCCTTAAAATCAGAGAAACACTATTCACGCCTTATTTCACTTTGTGTTTACACCAACATTTTGAACGCCCGCACCACCAACACGACAAAGGAGGAGTTGGTTCCCATGACATCCCCATTCATGCTCTTTATAAGCTTCAATTTAGTTTACTCATAACTTGGCTTTGGTGTTATTTATCAACATCAAATTACCAGCTTTGAGAATATATATATATATATATATATATATATATATATATATATATATATATATATAGGAAAATAGGTTGATACACCTGGGAGTATGTACTCCTAGCACCTTCCCCGTAAGCACACAACCGGATCAACGCATGCATGCCGATTTTATAGTTATTTAACTACATTAAATAATTAGTACTGACCCGATCTTTGCATGGATCAATTCAGTTAAAAATCGGTTCCGTGACTACAGGGATTGCGTGTTATTGGCCAACCTATTAAACCAGATTATACGGCGACTCGTCTGGTGGTGATACCAACACAATCTCGGAGATGCGTCGGCTTGCATTTCATCCGGCAACAGCAAATGATGCACGTAGGAGACGTAAGAAAGTTTGAGGTATTCTCCGTTAATAACCCCATGTATCCATCGATCTACTGATAGTCTCTCAGCTCCTTGCATGATCACATCAGAGAAGTCAGTAGCCGGGTAGATCGACAACGAAGAAGGGGCAAGGCCGACGGTTGCTGGACGTCGAAGACCGGATGCCGCCGACGCCTACTTGACGCCCGACGTCTGACGACGAAGACGTCGTTCGTCGGACGGCGGCGGCTCGACGACGGACGGTGATGAGACCATACATGACCGACGATGATGGATGCGCTCAGCGCGGCCGGCCATGGTGCAATGAATCCATGCATGCATGGCAAGCGACTCTCTAGAGGTTCATGCATCGAGCTGTGATGTCTTGCGTGCCGCGTCGGTCTACTTCTACTAATCTATAGTAGCTAGCTGGGAACATGCTGCCAGGATCAAGAACACAAAAAATTGTACAGATTGCCATCCGATATGTATATACTACTTTACGGAGACCATATACTTCCTTTTTTTGGGCCACATATACTTCTTTAGATTTGTACAATATATGCTTCATCCCAAAATAAAATGTATAGTGCATAAAAAAATTAGTATATATCATAACATTTGTTTCACTTTTGATTAAATAGTTAAATAATATATATGGATATATACGCTTCGACCTCAGATGAACATGCTCCCATTTTGTCATCATTGAGATTGTAGTTGCAAAGGAGTATATAGTATTTACTCCATTTGCACTCAACTGGCTAAAAAGATAGTATTGCGACAAAAAATCAAGTAGTATATGCCTGAGGTAGAATGTTCTAGTATATATCCCTTAATTATTCTCTGAAAAATGGTATATACCTCATCAGAAAAAACTAACATATTCTACACCACGAAAATTTAGTATATGTCAACCTAGATAATTTAATATGTGCAACCTCAAAAAAATACAGACTACTTCACAAAATACGCATTTTCACAAAAATATCTACTACGTCTATGAACACACTATTGTTTTCCTCTGAGAGTCACGAAGACATACTATATTTAGGCAGTATATACTTCAACATATACTCATTAGTATATACTTCTTCAAAAGATGGGCAGTATATAATCACAGAAACAGGGTATATACTTGTAAAAAGTGCACCATACTCTTTAGAAAATGCAGCATATACTCCTTCAAAACATAGGCAGTATATCATGCTAAAAAGAGTCACTATACGCTTTGTGTGGGAGATGCATGGGCGATACATTCATACTCAAGAAAACAATACATATGTTCTTAAAAGTTAGAGTAGTATATATACTTTCACTAGACAAAGAGTACTAGTATATATACTTCAAACAGATTAATAGAGTGATACGTAGTATAGACTGGTATGGCCAACCAAAAAATAGTGACCGCCTGCCATCCTTTTAGTCCTCTAGTTTGTTATGTGCATGCGGTGGACAAAGCAAAATTGTATTTTATTTCTTTTAACAAATGAATCCATCTGTTAGATCTAACCGGGTGTGTGCATGCCTTATCCATTAGAGTGTGGGAGTATGTACTCGCAGGAGTACGGAAAAGGTGTCCTATATATATATATATATAGAAAAATGGTTGTCATTAAGATGTGACCAAGAACTAATTTAAATCAAGATTGCATCATGTTCATATTAAATAAAGAAGTTAAGGACTTACCTTAACCAAGTTTCTCAATCTGTTGGTATGGTGTGGTCCTTTTTAAGATAGGGAGGTATAGGTAGAAAGGAACATCTGGGTTATGAAGGGTTGTGAACTTCAGTTTAGGTTGTTTCAGGTACCCAAGCACAGATGCCCTTGCATATTTATGTAAAGAAAAACTTTGATGTATCCATCAGTTTTTTTGGATTTGCACATAAATCCTATGTCTCATGGTTTATTGTTTAAGCACCATATTTGTGTACATTCAACTTATATTGGGAGTCTTCTATAATCCCACTATGTGATATTCTTTGCTCTAGATATCTTTCTGGATTAATATACTCCGTTCGGGTGAGTCAAGAGAAAGAGAAAACTGAGTAGTCCTGATATCTTTGGAAAACAATATATTAAGTACCCACAGTATTACAAATTTGTGTGTTTCATCCTGACAGTAGTTTCAGGAATAGGTCACCAGAATACTATTTGTAATGAAGGGCAAGGTTACCTTGCTCAATGTTCCTTGTTGTTATTTCATGCACCGTTGTTACTCTAGGGTCAATTTTGTTGTGTTTTGTGTCTGTTCATTAAGAGAAAGCAACCGATCAATAGAAATTCAGAGGAAGATAAAATGTAGGTGTTTTGTATGGTTCATGCTGATTGTCCAATTCTTTTTTTTTTGAAGTGACAGAGTGCATTTTTGTTTTGCAGCTTGGCTTCTCATAAGATTACCATTAATCTATTGTCTCTATCAATAGAACAATGGAGTATATTCAAAATCCAAAAAGGTATTGAGTAGTTACAGTTGCAATTGCAAGATCATGCCTACTGGAAGTCCTATTTCAATTATTGATTATCCGGGAGCTTGCTCACATGCTCGCTGAGAAGCTCTTACTGTCCCGGCTAGCGTTTCCATAATACACATAATTAGAAAAGAATAGGAATGGTTGTCCTTGTGATTCCCACGAGAGAAGTGCTACACACACGATGCTCTTTGGACGATTTACGCACGATCAATCAGCTCAGCCTCTGATCAAGTCTGATGCATGAATTAGCACCTTTGGATCAGTCGTCGTGTAAGGGTCGTGCGAGCACTGTCGTGCGTAAAGTAGTTTCGTTCCCACGAGGGGTTATTCTCTACGTAGAAATAATCCATTTGCTTCCACTGACATTCATATTAATATATATGCAGAGGGATAGAGAGAAAGAATGTGAAAAGTTGTTGCCCTCTGCATTTATGTTAAAAAGTTCAGTCTCATATCTCTACTCTTATAAAAAATCGAGTTGGTGATGATGGTGTGCCTACCATCTTGTAATATAGACCGTCCGATCTATATCTGACGGATAGAAAACAAACTATGATAATTTTACAAAAGATACCCGCATCTCTCTCCACATTTACAGATAAGGCCTCGCCCCGTTCATCCTTATCTCTCACAACCTCATTGCTGAGCAATTAAAAAAGGATGTCTCTGGAACAATCTAGCATGGTGGCCGCTGCCACCTGCCGGCGCCGTCCATCCCCATGCCTCCGCCCAGTCCGACCACCAGCCACCAGCACGCAACACTC
Source organism: Triticum dicoccoides (assembly GCF_002162155.2). Taxonomy (NCBI): domain Eukaryota; kingdom Viridiplantae; phylum Streptophyta; class Magnoliopsida; order Poales; family Poaceae; genus Triticum; species Triticum dicoccoides. The sequence goes on along the minus strand of NC_041380.1, from coordinate 546,545,634 downwards.
CTCCTCACCTTATCTCTAATCTTTTATTTTTTCGATGAAATTCTTGAGATAGCATTTTTTCGATAAAATTCTCGAGATATCATTAGTTTTTACACATGGGATTACTCCTGCATGGGTCAATCACATCAGGTGTTTTGTAAAGAAATGCATCTTAATGTTCCGTGCAATGCACGAGCATCTTGCTAGTATTATGTTTATTTTAGAGTTAATGGTGATGGGTTTGAATAGGGTTAATCAATACTCTTATTTTTATTGGATGTACCATGCATAATTATAAATTACTTCAGTTGAATGTACTTTGTTTTCTTGATGTAAGAAATAAGAATAGTGTCTGCCCCCAGCTCGACCACTATACCACCACCACGGCTTCTATTACTTCAAAATATAAAAACAACACATACACACATGCTCAACCACGGGCGCGGCGTGTCGCCGCGCCTTCTGCCTGCTAGTGGCTATAAAATCACCTGTGCATAGCTGGGATTAGCTAAGAGCCAAATCAAATGCAAGGTGCTAAAAATATAAACCAATTTTTCTTATCACTATATTTGGGAACAGCAGGTATCGGGCAGGCGGACACAGTACACCCCCTTTCAATATCTCTACAAGGGTATTTTGGTCCATCGATCTTCAATACTGATGGAGATCAGTTTTAGCCCTGAAGACCGACTGTCCACATAAGAATCAAGGCGAGGGGAAAGCTTCTCATAGACCACCGCATCCCTTGTCAAGTGAGCAGGATTACATGTACAGCTGCTGGCGCCTGCTTCTTGATTGCCACCGAGCACCAGCGCGCCAGGGCCACATCCAGTTGCATGGCTGTGCTTTCCTCCCGACGGAATGCTGCACGCCGTACTTCTTTTAGAGCTATATATAAAGTTCCCATGTACCATCTGGTCCGAATTATCTACCTCTTTAATTTGATTAATGAGCTACATTCACCCCTTTGTAAACAATTGTCAGTAGAGAGGATGGCAGCACATCCATGTTGAGAATAAGCGTTTGCCCGGTTTTAGCAAACAGAATCCCTTAAAGCATTATACAAGTTAGGTCCAAAATAAAAAGCAAAAAATAAATAAGTTCGATACAAGCCTCAAGAGGACCTTTGTTCACAAGCCGAAACTAAACAAGAGAAAACTACTAGCATAGTGCGTCGACGACTGATAGCGGATTCGCTTTTCGTTACCCACAAAAGTTCCAAAAGAATAGCTATCCATTAAAGTTTGAAAAGAATATGTAGTCACTAATGACTCAGTTTGTAAAGTTCCAAATCTTCCATATGCACTATACTAATAAATAAACTAATTCACTAGTACCGATTACATGCACACTGGGACATGAGTTCAACAATGCTTCAGTTGTCCAAGTTGATATCAACCGCGAGCGCACCTGTCGACAGCCGGCTTACTTATGCTGCGCATACCAATTCTTCTCACACCATGACTGGGACTTTAACTGTTCAGGCGTGCAGACAGGATGCAACACTTGAAATTGCAACTGCACATATCACAACATACTAAAAGGAAGCAACTACGTGGCAATGCAAACCACAGACCATGCATGACCTTTCCATTGGGCGCAAAAGCTGCATCGTCGGGCAAGTCTCCTTTGGCAATGTCTGGTCCTTTGATCAGGCAACTGCCAAAGGAGACCCGCCTAATAATGCATGGCCCCGTACGTCGGTCCTTGGGCCCTTCGCCATGGCTTGCGCATGTTAGGTGGCGTTTGGTTGTGTGACTATCCACCCTAGGGATAGGGATAGCCCATTTTGCTAGGGATGCCACCCGTTTGGTTGACCAGCCAGCAAGGATACGGATAGCCAGATGCCATGGAATATTCTTCCAAAACCTGGCTGAGGAAAGTCGCGAAATTCTCGCGAACGAGGGCAGCCACCCGCGCGCGAGCGCCTCTTTTTCCCGCTTCGGTCACCTCCCAGCGCGCGAACCGGTTTAGTTTCCTTCTTATCTCACCCCTCACCCGAGACCCGCACTCATAACTCCCTCACCCGATAGAAGAAACAGCGGCGGCGGCGGCGGCGTTGGATCGAGGTGGCGGCGGCACGATTCGGCTCGGACTCCGGCGCAGCGGAGGTACAAATCCTACTTCTCCTCGTTCCCCTCTCTATCATCTCTGTTCTCTGCCTCTCCCGATTGCTTGGGACGGCCAGGGCGGGCGGGGAGACTATAGCGCCGGTGGAAACA
>NC_041380.1:546532680-546543146 GCF_002162155.2 Triticum dicoccoides | reverse complement strand
GGAGGGTTTGGTCGGCTGGGTATGTGGCTGCGGGGAATGACATGGTTTGGTCGCTGGTTTCACTGAAATGTACAACGCCGGCGTGAGGAACCCCTCTGTTCGTGTCAAACCTCTATGTTCTTCCCATATATGTGTCTAATAACTTCTTCCTCTCGTTTTATTTTCTGCAGCTTGGACGGGAGACACTCTTTTGCATCATCGTTGTTTGTTTGCAATTTCTCTGCTCTTCTGAAGGTATAAACTGATGTACATTCTGTTGTGTACTTCTACTATGAATAGATAAGCAAGATTTAAAAGCATTTGCATTGTAGATTCATATCAATTTACTATTGTTTGTTGCATTGTAGATGGACATCAAGCAAAAGAGGCTTATATTTGCGGTTGTGTCATATATGCTTGTCTCGATGATGACATTGGAAGTTCAGTCTAGATAAAGAATAAGGCGTGCTGTCATATGTTATGGGCCAATAGATGAGAGGGATAGGATGAGAAGTGAGTACCTAGATAATAAAAAATGGATGGATGAAACAACATGTGTGAACATTCTTAGGCTTGGAAGAGGACCTTTCTTTCGATTTTGTAAACTTTTCCGGGACCGTAAGTTGCTTGAAGATACGATTCATTTGTCCATTGAACAACAAGTTGCTATGTTTTGCCACACCGTTGGACACAATGTTAGGAATAGGATAATAGGTGGCAACTTTGGTAGATCTGGTGAAGTTGTAAGTCGTTATTTCAAGAAAGTCCTTCATGCTGTTGGAGAGCTACGTGGTGACGTTATTAGGAAGCCATCGTTGGAGACCCAATCCAAAATAGAAGGGAACTACCGGTGGGATCCATACTTTAACGTATGAGGACGAATGACAACAGAATTTTGATTTTGTAGGCTAGGATTGACTTAGATCTTAATCCTCATCTTTTTTTTTTCACGAAATAGGATTGTATCGGAGCTATTGATGGTACACATGTATGAGCCTCCGTAACAAAGGACATGGAGCCTTCATTTCGTGGTAGAAAGATCCATACAACTCAAAATGTTATGGCAGCCGTTGATTTTGATCTTCGGTTTACATATGTTTTGGCTGGTTGGGAGGGGTCAGCACATGATGCGCTAGTTTTACGTGATGCGTTATACCGTCCAAATGGTCTTCGTGTACCAGAAGGTAACGAGAGTTAGCAACATTTTGTCAATGGCACTATCAAATATAGCAAAGTAACCTGCTTGTTTCTCATATGCTAGGAAAATTTTATCTAGTTGATGCTGGATATGGAGCCAAGCCAGGGTTCTTGCCCCCTTTTCGTGGAGTGAGATACCATTTGAATGAGTGGGGGAATAATCCTCCTATTAATGAAAAGGAGTTATTTAATCTTAGGCATTCTTCTCTTCGCACGATCGTAGAACGTGGATTTGGGTCACTCAAGGGAAGATTCAAAATACTTGATGATGCTACCCCATTTTTCAAATATCCTACTCAAGTAGTCATTGTTGTAGCTTGCTTCATTATTCACAATTGGGTCATCAATGATGGGATAGATGAGTATATCATACCCGAGGATGAGTGGGTTGCCAATATTAACCATGCTTCATCATCAAGTGGTCAAGCAAGTGAACATACAACAATGGTTAATTTTAGGCAAGGAATCGCTGATAATATGTAGGCAGACCGCCAGAACTACATGCAGCAGAATCATATGTAGTAGCTTGATTTAAACCATTGTTATGTTGTGTTCTTCTTTTTTGAAACATTGTACTTGCTGGAATTTATTTGTAATGCCACATTATGGGTTGTATTGAATGTTTTTACTTGCTGAAAGTTATTGGTGATGAGAGATTGTGTGCTGAATATAATGTTCTTACCTCTTTTACTTACTAAAATTTATTATAGTCATGACACATCTGTGCATAACCTTATAGGAAATGGAGGCTAAACAAGTTGTATGGACAGCTTCGATGACTTCCTTCATGGTTGAACACCTATGCAAGGTTGTGGGTGATGGAGTTAGAACATCAACTGGCTTCAAGAAGTGCCAATTAGCTCGTTGTGCGACTACTATGAATGAGCATTTTCAGCTCAATTTGACTCATGCCAACATTGGTAATCACAATAGGACATGGAGGAGGAAATGGGGAACAATACTCAGACTTAGGGGGTTGAGTGGTGCATTATGGGATGATGAGCAGTCTATGATCGTTCTTGACCATGAGCACTACACTAACCATATTATGGTATCTCTATATGTCAAGTACTAACTCCATCAAGCTGGAATGTGTTTCTATGTGCCATATACTTGTTGGAAATAGTTTCTATATGCCATTTAGTTGCTGGAAATTGATTCTACATGTCAAATATAAGCTTAAATGAATTTGTATATGCCATATGCTTGCTGGAAATAGTGTCTACATCTCATGTACTTGCTGGAATTAATTTTATATGTAAAATACATGCTGGATTTCATTTGTTTTTGCTAAATAGTTGCTGGATATAGTTTCTGTATGCAATTTATTTGCTGGAATTTGTTTCTACATGTAAAATATAACCTGAAATGAGTTTCTTTATGTCAAATACTTGCTGGATTTCATTTGTTTATGCTAAATAGTTGCTGGATATAGTTTCTATATGCCATTTACTTGCTGGAATTTGTTTGCACATGTAAAATATAATCTGAAATGAGTTTCTTTGTGTCAAATACTTGTTGGATTTCATTTGTTTATGCTAAATACTTGCTACATGTCTACTTGTTGATGTTGTTTTCTTTTTTTCTAGGACCACAAATAGGATGAGCCTTTTCTGAACAAGCCTCTCAAGCACTATAATGAGATGGCTATCATTCATGGCAATACTATGGCCACGGGTCAGTATACGAAAGGCTCAAATGACCCCCTTGGCACCGAGTTGAATGAAATTTCAGATAATGACGCTTCCCCACTTGAAGAAGGTAGCAAGTCAAGCAATGTAGGCGATTCAGTGGCTCCCAATCCCAAAAGGGCCAAAACAAAGTCTAGTGTTGATGAGGGGCTGCAATCAACCCTTATGGCAGTGGGTGAAAGGCTTGCTATTGCCATAGAGAGGAGTGTTAGCACCGACAACAGCTCCACGAGCATCTCTACGAATAACTCCATGGTGGGCCTTTGGGAGGGCATGCAAGATATTCCCTTTTTTGGTATTGATTACCTTGCCCATTCTTTTGCTTACTTGGTTGAGAATCCGAACATTGCAATGGCGTTTCAACTCTTGGAGAAGGACCAAAAGAGTATTTGGGTTGATAGGTGTGTCAAGAACACCTTCCCTCCAATGGATGATTGAAGATTGAAGGCATGTGTGGTATTTGCATGACCTCTTTTGGTATGACCCAACATTATGGACTTTGGGTTGTATGACTTACTTTTGATGTCAACCAGACTATGAACTATGGGTTGTATAACGTAGAGATGATGTACTATTCATATCTACATCTCATGCACTACTAGTTTATTATGTATAGTTGCTACTTGTCTAAAATGTTGGACTCTGATTATGAAGTTGCACTATCCTATTTTCGAAATTATTGGTGTTGACATGTTATGTTGGTCTGTGATGTTAAAGTTTACTTCTAAATTTCAAAATCAAAGTTGAGCCCAGATTTGATACATCTATATTGCTGAAATTACATATTGGAGGGGTAATCTCACCACCTCAAACAAAATGGTGAGTGTCACAATCATCCACTCTTTCATCCTCTCAACCAAACACACAAATTGTTATCCCTACCCACCTGTATCCTCCCTACCAAACAAAATAATGTGGCTATCCAACTCATCTAATCCCTCACAACCAAACAACAAAAAAAGGCTATCCCCAGCCACATGGTTAAGGATATCCTTAGCCAGGTATCTTTGCCAGTGAACCAAACGCCACAGGCTCACGCCGCCTACTCTCCAGGATCGAGGTTTATCCTCCTCGCCGACGAATATATAGGCACATATGGCATGCGGGGCCATGTTTGCCAGACCGCGAGAATGAACCAGCATTATCCTCGGCACAATCTAGATAGGTGTATTTAAAGATATGTTGGCGTTTCCAGTACGTGAAAGATATGTTCAAGGATTCCGCGAGTTGCACACGGCCAATTGTTAGTATTACATTTCGATTGGATTCGGCGACGTGTTGGTGAACTTGTGATCGATCACTGGTCTAGGATATGCTCGACGTCCACTAGTAAATGCTGATGAAAGCGGCTTAATGCTGCATGTGACGAAGACAGTGGGAATTGATGTTAGGTGTGTTTTACTCTTGCGTGATGAGAGCATGGTACACCGTACCAACCACTGTACTTGTACTTGAAACGTAAAAACCAATGGTCAGTTTGCCCTTGAAGAATTTTGGTACAATGAGTGTAAAGCCGTCATATATATCTCTATCCTCTCTTTACATATGCTAGAGATGTGAGTGCTGTCGTGATCCATGAATGTAGCTAAGCAAACAAATATGCAGACTATCTCTTTATTAATTTTTCTCTCCATGCTTCTTATCATCAGTTGAGAAAAAAATCCTGCTCCCATCGCTATTTTGGCATGGCCATGACTTAGGAACGAGAGGCATGGGGAAAAGGATTTTTTATCGCGAATACACAGAGTGCGTACCATCTTATTGATAGGTAGAAATAATAAGTTGGGTTATAAGGGCAATAACTAGCAACGTACACTGACATGCAAAGCTAGTGTTGCATGAACAGAAGAAGTAAATGGTTGCTCAGCCCCAACTAGACATAGGTCAACCGGGTAGAAGAACAACTAAACACTTGGCTACGGCAAATCCTCATCTGACGGCTAGTCTCACTTTCAAATTGGCTTCATTCTCGGCTCCGGTTACCTGATCGTGGATAAGGGCTCCTAGTACTCCAAGCAATGATTCAATCTTTATTTTGTTGTTTGCTTGTTGTGTTGGGGCTTTCTTGCCATCCTCATCACCGTAATATCTTGCAGTTTCCTTCGTCGTTTGTGTGGTGCATTGTCGTATCATAATGCTTGGTTGTTGCTTTATATATAAAGCGGGGCGAAACTCACTTTCGATCAAACTTTTTTGTAGCACTTATTCTCTATGTCTTACACTCACAAATTTAGAGGTCGATCTACATGTCGTATGTGTTAATCATACGCCTTAACCGCCCCTCCTCCTCCTCCCTCCTCCGCTTCCGTTCCTCGCCGCCGCCTGAGGCAGCCGCCGGGTAAGCCCGGGGCGCCAAGGATGGTGGCGGCGGGGCCTCGGTTGCCCTGCCTCTGCGTGGGGAACCCCGGATCTGGAGCGGCGACTCCATTGACAAGGCACGGCCGGCTAGCAGCCGTGCGGGCGGTGGATCTGGCGTCCCGGCCGCGCGGGCGGCGGGATCCGGTGGTCGTTGGCGGCCGGCGGCGACCGGTGCGCGCGATCTGGCGCCTCCCCTCCTCCCCCTTTCGGCGTGCGGGCCATCCTCGTCGGGCCGCGCTTCCTTGGGTCGCCGGTTCTGTACAGGAGGCGCTGGTGGTGGCGGGGATCTAGTTCAAGCGAAATCCCTGGTCGGCCATGGCCGGCCGCATGGACGGCAACGCCTGAGGGCGCCGTTCCCCTCCTTGGTGGCGTCGGTATGGACTGATCCCCTCACTTCCCCTTCCCCTAGGTCTCCCGGGCGAAAGCCCTAACTTTGTTGGGCAGCGACGCCGCTCACGGCGTCGTTCCCTTCTTGAAGGCGCCGTTTGGGAGCCTTGGGGCTAGGTGGCGCTTGTGGGTAGTGGGCGACGGCGGTGGTGCGGCCTTATCCTAGCATGGATCTACATCTGTTGCTCGGAGATGGACTCGCGTAGGTGGAGGTCGGCGTCATGGTGGCGTCAATGGCGGAGGCCCCTACCAAGGTTGGCACCTCAATCTGCTCTGAAGATGGACCAGTTGGAAGATTGCGGCGACGACACATGTGAGTGTGTCAGACCGATTTGTGTCCTGGATCCGGCATGTGGCTCGGTCGGGGCCTCCGGCTTTAGATGTTAGGCTTAGGTGAGAGTTCTGGGTATTTGCTCCAGCTTGCATCCTTCATCATATGGATTGGAGTAGCGGCAGATGTTGCCAAGATGGTGGATTCAGGCATATTGTTATACTATTTTGTATGGTCCTCAGAAATAATCAAATGGCCGCATGCATCTTCCAGATGAAAAGGCCGGGGGTCATCCTTCTTTAAAAAAAACATGGTTTGTATCACAAAAAGTCTGGGAAACATTTATAGCTTCCACTAGTACGGAATATATACAGATTACATGCACACTGAGATGCTAGTTCAACAATGTGTCACTTGTCGAAATTTCTGATAACAACCGCGGCCGCACCTGCCTACTGCCGGCTAGCGTACTTGTAGAGCATACCAATTCTTCTCACACCTTGATCAGGTCCTAGACTATTCAGGCCTGCAGATAGGAAGCAACACTTGAAATTGTAACTACACATTTCACAACGTACTGAAAGCAAGCAACTACGTGGCTATGCAAACCATATACCGTGCATGACCTTTCCATGGGGCACAAAGGCTGCATCGCTGGGCAAGTCTTCTTTGACAGTGGTTGGTTGTTTGACGAGGCCACTGCCAAAGGAGACCCGCCCAGTAATGCATGGGCCCGTACCGCGGTTGCTACAAGCTCACCGTTGTAAGCTTGTTTGAGATTTCTCCTCGTTGATCAAGGAATTTATCTCTACTTCTAATAGACGAGTTGGTTGAATAGTTTCATCATTTTCGTCTGGTTTATTTTTGTCTGGCTTTTTTTCGTCTGGTTTTTTTCGTCCCATCATCCACCATCCCCCTTCCATTGGTTTTTCTTTTTTCTTGTCTGGCCGGCAATATCCAACGTATTTATTGTAATCAATCACAATTAATACACGTATGGTAAGGCTATAAATTCAGAAATCTCAAATATGATAATTATAGTAATAAATCAATCCAGGTATGGTAAGGCCATAACTCAGGAAATTTCGAATATGGTCATTATATGGTAATAAATTTAAATTACCCCAAAGGCTATCAATCCAGGTATGGTAAGGCCATAACTCAGGAAATTTCGAATATGGTAATTATATGGTAATAAATTTAAATTACCCCAAAGGCTATCTCTACTCCTAAAGGAGACTGTGGTAGGTCATTGTATCGTTGGTTTGTCTCGTCCAACCCCCTTTTCCCGTTCTGTTCGGTTTACGAAAGGCAAGTTTCGATATGATTTGATTGCATGACACCTTTGCCTTTTCCCTGTCCTACAAAATCAGATCGCGATCTGATTTGATTGTTTGACATGATGCACCGTAAAAGGAGCGTGGCCTCCCACCAGAACTCACCGATCTTCTCTCCACGCACCGTCCGGCTCACTTGCGTCGCTGCCGCCCCAAGCTCTCCACCGGTGCTGCGACGGCCGCGACATCCCATAAGCCGCCGCCTTCCCTCCAGTTCTGGGCTACCATCGACTCCCGTGCGTCATTCAAGGTCAGGTGGAGGTCGTGGCACCATCCATCTGCCTGCGTAAGTGCCTCCTCGCCCTGGTGATGCGACTATTGGCGTCAGAGGGTCGTCACCCAGTAGGACTGCATCCTCTCGCGTCTCCACCCAACTGATCCGGCACTGGCGATTGGCATCTTCCTGCCGAGGGATCGCGTCCTGCCCTGCGCTTCGTCCATCCGCCATTCGCCTCCTCTCCTCTCGCGTCCGACAAGCACATGGGCGAAGCCCATCGAAACCCTGCCAGGCCCGTCAACTCAACTCACACGCATACTCTGTTTCTCTCGTTCCAAACCTCGAACAGGAGCGCTAGGGTTAGCGCCGTCACCAATCCCAGCCCCTCCTACTTGGCGGCCACTCGGAGTCCTCTGCCGGACCTCGCTGCCCTGGTCCGCCGCCGCCATCTGTACCCCTCGACGCACCCGGTCAGCGGCCACCGACCACACCCCCTCGCACCAGCGTTCATCCCATTGCTTATATGTCCAAGAATTCATGTCTTCTGGAACATGTGTTTAATTTGTGAATTGTGCACAGGGGCGAAAGTGTAGAACCGATCACATCAATCTGGACAACGGCGGTGCTTGAAAGTGTGGCACCGGTTTTTCCCTCTTTGTTCAGAGAAAAATCGCAAGAGGTAATTGGCAGGCCTTCTTACTGCTGCAATTATCAATTAGCAGAAGCTGCATGTTTGCTTCTCTGGCTAAATTGGTGATGGGCGAAAACAATTCTCACATGGGTGTATATCAATCGCATGAATACATGATAACTTGCAGGCTAGCTCATTATGATTAATTCATGCCAGTATGTTCAAAGAGAAATCTGTACGAGCCGCCACTGTAATCAGGTCTAATAAATAGATCAGGTCTAATTTGAGATGCAATCGAGCAGCTGAAGCGAGTCGACGAGGTCTTGGCTATTGCTGCTGACCTATTTGTTTGAGCCGCCACTATACCGGTCGTTGGTGCCGATGGAGCGGTGAGACGGCGGACAATCATGGTGAGATATAGAGACTCGATGTACTATCAATGCATTATTGTCTTGTGGCTGTGGCCAAATGTAAACGGACATCTTCCAGCAATTTGCCATATTATTTTTTGAGTAGTGTATTGTAACATTGCATTTTCGTAATAGGAACCAAGTCACACACAAATGGGCCTGATGTCACATAGTCGATGTTTTGTACATATAACAACCTGTAAATCTTAATTTAGTTGCTATTGGAAGGCTCTGATGCTTAGGAACCTTGTATGTTGTGAAATTAGCAACGGCATGTATGTGTTTCTCTCCCTGGCTCCACATCAGACTGTTGCTCTAATATTCGTTCTAGGTTATTTAGTTGCTATTGCAAGGCTTTGATGCTTAGGAAACTTGTATGTTGTGAAATTAGCAATAGCATGTATGTGTTTCTCTCCCTGGCTCCACATCAGACTGTTGCTCTAATATTTGTTTTAGGTTAAGAAAGGCAAAAAGATGCTTATTCTCCGTGGTACAAAGACTAGCGCAGTTAACTCCGTGGCGGCGGATCTTTTTCACCCGAAGTGTTATCATGCCGTGAAGTATGTCAGGCCATTTGAGAGCATGTGTATCTATCTACAAAGAATTCAACACACTTTTCTATCTACAAAAGAATGCACTACCTTGATCTTTTCGTGTTTTTGGAAATGTCTATCGCATAATTGTATGTTACATCTTCTTCTCTTTAATTTACCAACTGTGAATTTTCTATGACATGGCTAACCAGATTTTTACTTTAGGGAAAACAAGCTGGTGTAGGAATCATCTTGTTTGGTGTTTGGTTGCGGCTGGAAGCTTCTCACGTGTGTTACCATCAGACATAATTATTCCTACTTTTCTCATTCCTGATGTGGAGGTTGGCATGTTGTATTGTAGCGGACTTGGATAGTATCACATCATTATTATTTTCATTGTTTATTTTTTATAAGTACTTTAAAGTTATTTGTAGATTATCATCGGACCTTCAACGGTTTTTTTAAACACAATACAAATGCAAGCATTCATATATACTCGCATGCACTCACTCCTATGAACACGCACACACACCCTATTCCTATGAGCACCTCCGAGAGACTGAGCCGACATGTCATCTTGAAATTTTACGAAGTCACAATAGGCGCCTCGTAGTCAACGGGAATGTCAGCTCCCACTAAACCAGAAATCCTGAAATAAATTCAGGATAAATGCGAGCACCTGGATTTGAACTCCCGTGGGATGGGGATACCACTATCCCTGTAATCATGCAACCATAGGTTGGTTCACGATCTTCAACAGTTGAGAGATGAACCTGCATGGAAGTTTTCATAACAAAGGAGTTGTCATTATTTGCAAATGCTTTACTTTCATTATATGTAAATGCTTTATTTGTGGATATGAACTATAGTTTTGAGGTGAATAAACATTGTCGGATGACAATGTTGCTTGATGTGCTTGAGGATATGGTATATCATCGACACCATTCATTTTGAACCATTAGAATATTTGTGCTCCCATGGCAACACACGAGCAATTACCTCCTGTTGTCGGACGCGTAAAGAATGGGTTACATGCATCAATGCCCCTCTGCAGTACTTTCCAATTTATTTTATGCTAAATAATGTCAAATAAATGCAGTTAATTGTAAAATGCTTGGGTGTTGATGGATCCTTTATGTATCTCTATCCCAGTGGGTCCACAGGTGATACTTGCCATGTTCTTTATCCTAACTGGATGCAAGTAGCATGCGTTTTCTTTTCAATTTCTTCCCTGCCTTGATGTTGATTATCACTTTCTATAGGTAGTACAACAACTTCTGTCGAGAAGATTTTTTTTGCTGCGTTGGCATGTGTGCGGTGCGGGCGGCGGCCGAGCGGGGAGCGGGGTGGCGGCGTGCGGTGCGGGGTGGAGGCGGAAGGAGCGGGGCGGCGGCGTGCAGTGTGGGCGAGGGCGGACGGCGGCGTGCAGTGCGGGCGGAGGCGGACGGAGTGGGG
>NC_041380.1:546503957-546532168 GCF_002162155.2 Triticum dicoccoides | reverse complement strand
GGGGCGGTGGCGTGCGGTGTGGGCGAGGGCGGACGGCGGCGTGCGATGCGAGCGGGGCCGGGCGAAGGCCGGACCGGAGGCGGAGGCGGATGGGGTCGGGGCAGGGCGAAGGCGGACGCGATGGGCGGCACGGCGGTAGGCGTCGGCCCAGACGGGGTGGAATCGGCGGTGGGTGGCTGGATATACGGTGGGCCAGCGTCGGGGAGCTGCGGCGGGGTGGCGGCCGTGACGGGAGCTGTGGTGGGGTGGCGTCGAGCGGTAGGAAGAAGTGGGGAGGGGGAAAGGAAATGAAGAGCGGTTGGGCGCTGGCGCGCGGCCGCGGTTTTTACATCTCCTGCCTCCGGAGATGTAAATTTGCACCTCGAGGTGTTAAATTTTGCATCACCTGGAGGCGGAGATGTAATTCTTTTTTGCATATGGACCATATATTGGAGAGCTGTTTTTTGCCTCAAAAGATTCAAAAGTTGGTTATTTTTACATATGGACCGTTTATTGGAGATGCTCTAACCTCATCCGCCGATGCTACCATTGCTTCTCCTTGTGAAACCAGTGGTCTGGCGGCTATTGCCATGAGGCCTTGGAGCCGGACTTGTGCTCCTCCTCTTGGAGGTCATGGCCGGTGTCCTGAAGCCGATAGTAGGACATGTCTGGCATGCGCTAGGGCAGTGGCATCGCAGAGAACAAGACCAATATTGTTTGAGACCGGTCTTGATGGTGTGGTATGATGTAGTCGATCACAACTGTGGGGATGGGCGTGCCGAACGTGCGAATGGAAACGGCGAGTCCACGCCGAGCCCTCCTTTGGCGAGCAAACGACGACGGCGAGTGTAGGTGAATTCTAGAAAGGAGGTCTTTTTTCAGAGCTGGAGTGCCACTTTCTCTCTCCCTTACATTGGATTGGGTTGCATCATGCTTTTGGGTTGATCCTTCTGTGTGTTTCCACAGGCTCCACCTTCTGTTGTCGGAAGCGCAAGGAATGGGTTACATGCATCAATGCCCCTCTGCAGTACTTCCTTTTACATCGGATTATTTCTTTACTACTCTTTACTAACTGCTAGGATGGGTTCATGTAATCTTTACTACTCTTAGCAATATTACGAATGGGAGTTTGTGGTCAGCAACGGTGGTGGGGACACCCGTTCTCATTTGAAAGGTGGATATTTTAATCATACAGAAGCAAGGAGCATATCAGAGTTATTTGTCGCTATTATGTTACAATGTTCAAAAGTATCTTTGCAGAAAAATATTCCTTGGGATTTAGTTCCATTTGCAAAGAAATGCCTTTATTTATTGTATAGGGTTGCAGAGATATATGGTTTAAAACAATAGTTTGGGTGCCATCAAATCAATGATAAACACTTCTTTTTAGAGAAAAGACCATTGCCCAACTTTACAAATAAAGCCATAGAAGGTTCACAACATTGTCACACCCATACAATCAAATGCCATGGCAGCACAACAACAAGCACAACCCAACAGACCAAGTTCAACTTTAGGCACACAGGCCACAGCCAGGTCCCAAAACTAGAAGCTAGCTAAAGACAACCTGACGATTGCTAAGAAGTAGGTTGCGCCCTTGGAGATAGAGAGATCGCCATAGCCCTGGCGCGTGAGATAAGCATATCTGTGGCGTCCACATCGCAGATCTTAATCAAAGGCTTTAAGAGATTTAAAAATAATGTCAACTGATTTCGAAGGGAACACATGTTCAATGGTAAACTTATTTTGGGTCATCCAGAGAGCCCAAATGACTGCAGCAAAGTCAGGCCAGAAAACACGCCACAACTGCCCAAACAAAGAACTGACAAGAAGTAATAACTGAGCGAAACTAGACGGAGACCGCCGAGTACAGCTCCATGACAGGACCGCAAAATCATAAGAAGATAAAATATGGTTAGAATCTTCTGGCTGAGAACAAAGAGAGTACGTTGCCGCAACCCGAGTATTACGCTTCCGAATTTGATCCCAACACGCAGCAGCATGCAGCTTCCCACAAATAGCTTGCCAAAGGAAAATCTAGATTTCAAGCAGAACACAAGCCCTCCAAACACCCTTGAACTTCAGAGTAATAGAACCCAAAATGAGCTTGCGGTAAAGCGACTTCACCAATAAAACACCCCGAGGAGGAATGAGGCTAGACCACTGAATCTGAAGTCTCCGAGAGCGAGGGGAAGGTGGAAGCAAGCTGATGCCACTGTTCCAAATCTGCATGAGAAAGGGAGCAACGGAAGGCCAAATGGCAACCAAAGTAGGCAAGATGATAAATAGTTATTTCAGAATTGCCACAAAAGGAAAAAAGAAGAGGGAAGGAAGAACATAAAGGGGTGGCCCATGCCGGCCACATGCCACCAAACAAGCAAAAACCAAGTAGATTCCCCATCATTAACAATAAATTTACGGCATGTTGTAGAGTTAAAATGATTATTTTTATTTGTTTACTAAGTAGCAACGTACCTACTGTGATAGTAGCGGCTGGGTGTGGATATGGTATTGTAAAAAAGCTCGACAATACCAGTTGATGTGTATAAGAATTGCAAGTACACGACAGGTGTTGAACCACTAAAATATTTATATATGCAACCAGCAAAAAATGTATCCATTGCCCGTGGCAACGCACGGGCATTCTACTAGTAAGTATAGGGGGTGCACGGTTGTGTTTTCCGCCCCGGGCCCCCACGACCGAGGGGCCCCCTCCCAGGTACGTACGTGTAGCCTATAGTGTACGCACGCAGTGCAGCCGAGCACACGATTCTAAAAAAAATGCAGCCGAGCGCGCGTAGTGCTTTCATTCCTCTCCGATCGCTGAATGCCCAAGGTAGTTGGGCCTGTACTGGATCGCTCCACCTAGCCCAAGTAGTAATAGCTACGTTGATGTATCTGGAGCGTCTAATCCCCTTTAAAAAAGCTGGACCGTCGGTCAGGATCGGGGGCTAGGAGCCAGGGCACATTCCACTAGCACGCGCTGCCATGAGATCGCCACAGTTAACCTAACGGTTTCTCGAGAAGGAAACCCAAAGATACATGGCCGCGCGTCGGAGCCGGCGGCGCACCAACGATTAGTTTGTGGATATGAGCGTTGTCTGCCAGGTCAATGTCTTTCGCTGTACGTATCACTGACCGATATGCTTCTACAGTTTGGGAAGAAGGATTTTATGGTGTAGATCTCAAATAGATTAAGAACAGGATGATGTTCTGGATGCAAATCGTGACGAGTAGTTTCGGGTTGAATTGTAGGATGGCACAATAAATTTGCACAACTAGTAGGAGTAACTTTGCACGATTGCAGATTAGATTTCTAGTCTATTCGCAAAAAAGGAAAAGATTTGATTTCTAGTCTATGAAGAATATTTTGCATATCATTTTTATTTATTTGCTCCTCTAATCTTAATTTCTTGGACACTGCTATTTATTGAATAATAGTCTTACCATTAAGCAGTCCAAGAACAACTATGCTTTTTGATCAAATTTCTTTTAGCACAGTCAGTGTCTTCGAACCTTCGGTACCTGAAACCATATAACTATGCTCCATTGTTCTAGTTAGCTTGACAATTAACATGTCTTTGTATTTCCAAGGATGTCTTGTGATAATGACCTTCATATATTTTCTATATATATAGGGATACTTATAAGATCACAATGACACAAATGTTAAGTGTTCACCAAAAATATTTTGTATATATAGTTATATACGTGTATTGATTATTATTGAGGGCCCCAAAATTTAGTTTCGCCCCGGGCCCCTAAAATCTCAGGACCGGCCCTGAACGAAAGGAGTATATCCGAGGAGTTCATCGGGTGGCTATCTTTAGCTCTTTCTGGCACTACAAGCTGTCTGCGGCGTGGCCTCGCCTCTCTCGTCATTCTTACCGCATGACACATCTGGCGGCACGGCAACGGCTGCCCATTCGATGGCGCATCTCGACTCGTCGGGTGGCTATCTTTAGCTCTTTCTGGCACTACGAGCTGTCTGCGGCGTGGCCTCGCCTCTCTCGTCATTCTTACCGCATGACACATCTGGCGGCACGGCAACGGCTGCCTATTCGATGGCGCATCTCCGGACGTTGGTCGAGCTGTGGAGATGATACGCGACGAGGCCTGGCTGTGGGCTTGCACTGGCGCTGCTGGGCTGGCCCTGCTCCTGCCCGAGTAGTAGCGGCAGACACGCCCGCTTTCCCCGTGTGTCACGGCCCGCCCTCTACGTGCCATCCCTGTATATTCACTAGTCGGCTGGGCAACCCGTAATTTCATTCTACCTATCAATGCAATGATACGCAAAGCTTTTGTGTATTTGTGAAAAAAAGACATATCCAAAAATATGCTAGCTAGTTTTTCTGGTACTTAGGCCCTGTTCGGCACTGGCCCAGCTCCGCAGAATACGAGGATCTGTGGAGTACCTCTTCGGCCACTCCATAATTTTAAACTGTAGCTCCGGCCGCTCCGGGAGAGAGTCGAGGAGTGGAGAGCCTCCGAACGGGCCTTTAAAAGAAAGGGAAGATCTCCTACAAAGTATATGTGCTGACCGGCTTGAACAAAACGTCTGTCTCTACTGTTCGAAGGCCCTGTGTGCACAGCTAATCATTAGTACACCACGTTTGAATTGGGTGACCGGCTGAACGACCAGGCTCGCTAGCTGTCGATCCCGGGCTGGATGATCTGCATGCATGAGTTGTGAACTTGTGATCGATCATTGATCTTGGATATGCTCTAAGCCCACTAGCATATGCTGAAGAAAGCAGATCAAAGTGATGTTGATGCATGTGACGGGCAGTCTGAATCGCCGATGGGTGTTGTGTTTTACCCTTGCGGGTATTAGCAGTATGCCAACCACTTTACTTGTGAAAGTAAAAAAATAAATTAATGGCTATTGTACCCCTGATAATGCAATGAGTAAAGCCACACCTACTACTTTCCATCATATATACACGCGCGCGTGTGTATGTCTTTATATATGGCTGTTCTTTCCCTCTTGAGCATTCCCTCTTTACATGCTAGAGATGTGAAGGGTGACCTTTTTCGATAAAGGGCGATTTTATTAACTCAAAAATGTAGCATTAAGTGAAGGGTGACCTGACCCATGTAAACAAAAAAGAAGACTATAATTTTATCTGCAAGTCCAACTTTCATATCTTTATAAGGGAAAAATCTCTGCTCCAGACGCTATTTTGGCCTGACCGTGACTTAGGGATGAGCGGCATTGGGAAAAATGATTCAACTTAGTGAGATTCTTCGGCTGCAGAATTCAGCTATGTCACCTGATGTGCTTCGGTCCATGGTGCTCTCTTGTAGGAAATCACTTGCACATAGTGGAAAAGGAAGCGAAATAGTGTCGAAGTTGAAGAACGTTTCATGTTAGCAACAAATTTGAAAATCCAAAATTAAATGTGTGTCAAAGCTGTAGTTCAAGATCAGATGCGTCAGATGGCTCAGTCAAAAAAGGTGTAATTATGACTGTCTACTCCAAAATGTGTAATACAAATATTGGAGAATTTCTATGGAACTGTTTATTTTAACAGCAACAGATTTTATTCCATCGGAAAGGTGTGACAGCACCCGGATGTCCCGGCACCCTATAATCTTATCCGTCCAACTATATTACTATTCATGCGAGCCACTGTAGAGTTGCAGTGGTATTGCAGGTGCAGCGTAATTAGTCAGGTCTTTTTAAAGAGACAAACAGCGACGGGAGGGAGGGAGTAGCATGCAGAAGCAGGCTTGGCAGGAGTAGGCCTAGCAGGAGGTTGAAATGACAGGACGGTGCATGCGGCCTTTGCCCTTTGGTCGTACTAGATGATCCGTTGCGCCAATGGCGCAAAGGCCGAGTGTAAGCCAAGTAGTGAAAGAGTGAGCATATATCTTTTTTATCATGGCTGCCTCAAAAGCATACTACAGAGCAGTCTAAGCAGCAAATTACCGATAGTTAAATGCACAGTATGGTCTTAGGGGATTACATAAGATACAAAAGTATGATAAAAACAGAAGTCTTGGTCTAATATTGAGTTATATAACAAGGAGCTCTTGCAACTTTCTTATATTAAGTAGACGATCAGGCGCAGTCCTTTGGGAGTGCATTTGAAGCCGAAAGCATATGCTTCCCTTTGTTCATCTGTGCCTGATGGAAGAAGTCGCTCCGGCCTTTAGTGACGTTGGCCCTTTTGTCAACACCCTTGATAAAGCGTGCTGTGACAGCGGTAGTTCCATCTCCAGTAGTGATTGGCAGTTCACCACGATCAACATCCATGGGTGGGAAAAGGGAAGCGGTAGAAAAAGGAATGCTAAAGTACTGAAAATAACAGTAAATGTTAGTTATTGTGTGAAATAGGATAGAGCAACTGCAAAGGATTACCATTCTTTTGCCGTGTGTTGCAAATGTTTCTGTCATGTGGCACACATAGTAGCGATCAGGCGTGGTGGTGCTGCAGATGATCTTTCGCAGCCTATGAACATTATGGTTGTAGAGCTTAACTGTGTTGCCCCACACAATGTGGTGACTAAACTCATCTAAGTAGTGGATGCAAGTCTCACCTACGTTAAATTATATAAAGTTATATCGTTTAGCAGTTGTTGCGGGAGTTGTTGGAATGAGAAGAGTAATGTAGCCCTTACCACAGAGAATGTACTTTCCAGGCTTTAGATGGATTTTCTTGCCTTTGAACTTTCGGATTGAGCTTGCTTTTCATGGGCAATGAATAGACTCGAAAGTTGACATCACTCGTTGCGCCAATGGCGCAAAAAGCATCAGACAAACGAGTCTTCAAACCATGTGTATGTGCTAGTTTAAGATATATACTTTTATCTCATTGTATGGTATCATGACAGATGAAAAGGAAGTAATGACATTACTGATAATAGCATACATTGGTTTGACAAAGCAAGTTGTAGTAGGATCAATATAAAGACATAAAAAATTGAACACTGATTAGATCATAAGCAAATAGAAACTTAGTGCTGATACATAGTGTTTTAAGAGAACCTAGTGCTGATCTGCACTAAGTTTACGAACATTATGTCTGTAGAGTTTAACTATGTTGCCCCACACAACGTGGCGACTAAACTCATCTAGGTGGTGGATGTCAGGCTTACCTATGTTAAATTATACAAAGTTATACCATTTAGAAGTTGTTGTGAGAGTACGTAGTTGGAATGAGAAGAGTAATGTAGCTCTTACCGCATAGAATGCCGTTTCCTTATTTTCTTGCCTTTGAACTTTTGGATTGAGCTTCCTTTGCGTGGGCGAGGAATATACTCGAATGGTTTGTTGTGCTTGCGACACAGTGGTTCCCCTGGAACAGCGGTTTTAATGTAGCGCGAGCTCCGCCTGGCCGTGCACTGAACCACATGTGAGCTCTGCCAACACCCTTCACCCATGGTGGACCCGTGAGACACCTTCACTGCCACCACACGCTGCTTCATCCCCTCATGGCCTCGTGCTCGCCGTTGTAGTGTCGCATGTGTCCCCTGTTGGCCGTTGCCATGGCCGCAAAGTGGGTCAAGATCTGTGGAGCTGCGCATGGGGCGAGCATATCGGCCCACGCTGCTCAATCCTGTCTGGGCGTCTTTTGGATTGGGCAGCGGAGATGGCAAAATTTTGGCGCCTCAGGTTCGGTTCCTTTGCTTCACTTTTCTGGTTGTCATGTGTTTCATCGCTAGAGACGAATGAGTTCACGGGTGGATGCTAAGGAAGTATAGACATGGGCTTGGGTATAACTCGAGACGACTTGACATTGTTTCAATATTGTTGTGTAGGTTGATGGTTTGGCGCTTTTGTGCTGCCTTGATGTAAAAACAGAGAAATTCTAATTTTGATAGTTTGGCTCATACATCATCCTTTTCTTTCTGTGGCTGATACATCAGAGTAGGATAGTTTGGCTGATAGTTTGGACGAAAGTATAGGATTGCTAAATGGGATATAATCTGTAGGCCGAAGGACCAAGGGGGTCTAGGTATTGAAAATCTGGAAGTCAAAAACAGATGTCTCCTTAGCAAGTGGTTGTTTAAACTTTCGTCCGAGACGGAGGCTACTTGGGCTCAGATTTTGTGAAATAAGTATCTTCAGTCTAAAACCTTGGCCCAGGTGACAGTGAGGCCGACTGACTCACCATTTTGGAAAGGCTTGATGAGAGTCAAACCACTCTTTTTCAGCAGGACAAGGTTCTTAGTCAAAAATGGAGCTAATACGAGGTTCTGGGAGGATACGTGGCTTGGGGAGACTCCCCTTGCACTTCAATATCCTACTCTGTATAACGTTGTTCAACGTAGAGAAGCTTACGTTGCAACCGTGCTACAATCCACTACCCTCAATATTAGTTTTCGGAGGACACTAGTTGGAAATCGTTGGGAGGCCTGGCTTCATCTTGTAGGACGTTTGATGGATGTCCAGCTGTCTCAGCAGTCAGATCAGTTGTATTGGAAACTAACTAAGAACAGCGTGTTCTCTGTCAAATCCATGTATCTGGATGTCATAAACTCTAGCATCATTCCTTCCTCGAAGCACGTTTGGAAAGTTAAGGTACCTTTGCGAATCAAAGTGTTTATGTGGTTTGTGCATAAACAAGTTATTTCGACTAAGGATAATCTGGCAAAACGCAACTGGATGGGTTCTGCAAGATGTACATTTTGTGACCATAACGAAACTATCAAACACCTCTTTCTTGATTGTCCGCTGGCTAAGATTCTGTGGCGGTCGATTCATATTGCTTTTAATATTAATCCGCCTACTTCCATCAACACGTTATTTGGAACGTGGCTTGATGGGGTTGACTCAGATACAGCGAGGCACATTCGTGTTGGCGTTTGTGTTTTTTTATGGGCAGTCTGGAACTGCAGAAATGATTTGGTTTTTAACAGATCAACGAACGTTCACTTTTTGCAGGTTATCTTCAGGGCCACGGTGTTGATCCGTATGTGGTCGCTACTCACTCCGACGGAGGCCAGTGAGCGTTTGATTACTGCGTCTACCCGATGGGAGATGGTAGTTCGGGATATTTTCAACCGGTTTGGATGACGGTCATGTAATAGGATAGGCATGTAGTGCTCCTATTTTATTTGCGAGCCGGTTGTGGCTTTTTGTTTTGCTCTTATGAGCTTTTGTTTATTTCTTACTTCGAGACTTAGAGACTTGTTGATGGATATTTTTTTAATAATATGAGCCGTATGCATCTTTCTGATGCAGAGGCTAGGATAAAACCCCTTTTCAAAAAAAAAATCATCCTTTCCTTTTCTTTTGGATGTCTGTGAATTCCGACCTGCTCAATGGGGAAACAAATGCTCAATTTAGTGACCTCACCTCAAATTCTCAAATTCGGTGTTAGTTTCTCAAATTCGGTGTTAAACTAACAAATGTATTTTTTATCTTCCTCATAGTTATGTACACTCTGACATCTTACATGTTGTAAAAGTCGTGTTTCATTGATGAAATAGAACAGGGTGGCGAGGCTCCTATATTTCAAGAAATAAAATCTTATGGTTATATTTTAAATTGATGCTACCACGCAAGTGGTGGATCCCTGTATGCAATACTAGTCTATGTAGTAATACTGGTTAAATTAACTCCCGAACGTCTGGTACCTAGCTCCTCCTCCCAAACGCTTTATCTACCACAGGTCGTGTAGCATGTACTCCTGCCACGTCACGGAGTATCTTGGCGCACTGGTCCCCTGCCATGCCACGTTTCTCGTACGCTCGGTACGTGTCGCCCCGAACGAGTGGAGACTGCATCGGCACCTTATCCTTTCCCTGCAGGCTCGTCTGCTTCTTCCCAATCCTTCATTTCTAATCACTTAATCAGAGGAGAGTGAGGCGAGCTGGCCGGGCTGCTCTTCGTCGGGGACGTCACCGTTTACTTGCCCGCGCCAATGGCCAACTACTCCCGGGATTCGCCGTGTGCCCATGTACAGCCGCCTTCCAGAAGCCATTCGAGGGGCGGCCCGCAACGCTCGCGTGGAGGTCCCGACCTAGGAGGTGGACGAGGCTGTGTGGCTCGCGGCTGAGCTGCTCTTAGCCTGGGTCGCCATCGTCTCCGTGCGCCACGCTGACAGGAAGCTGGTCGCCGAGTCCCCGGGCATTCGCCGCACACCCAGGTACTCCGACGCCTCCCCAGTAGCTGTCCGAGCGGCGGACCGCGACGCTCGCGCGAGTGTCCAATGGCTCCGGTGTCCGATGAGCGTGGCTGCCGGCCATGGCCGTGGTCGTGTGCCACTGCCTCTCTCGCTGCCGCTGGAATGACGGAGGCTCGCGGCCAAGATCCGGGGAGAAGGAGCTCCGTGACGGCGAGCTCCTCTAGGAGCAGGGCGACCACGTACTCCAAGAGCACGACGACGACAAGCTTGAGGCTCCTTCGGGCGACCTTAACAAGGAAGAGGGTGGCAGCTGGATGAGGGTTAAAATCACGCCGGAGTCACCGTGTTGTCCTCTGACGACACATCCGGCGTCCCATGATTTTCAGGACGACGGCGGCGCGACAGCTGGACCTCCCTGCCAGCCTGCCCGGCCAAACTCCACAAGCTGCAGCTCACAGATCCAATCCAAGAAACGTCCTGCCAGCTAGTGCCATGGTTCCCCCACAGAAGGAGCAGGTGAATTACTTGCTATTACTTAGAACTTCTTTCTCCTTTCTTCATTCTCCTATTACAGAAGCTACACCATATGGTTGTTTGATGATCTGTTAATTCTTCATGGCAATGTGGTTCGTCAATAGCCATTAGTGGTACATGCACGTGTGTTGAGTTTAATTTCAGCTATAGTTTGACTTAGTGGTCACTTGCTTTGTCGGTCTTTGCCCATGGAGTTTGGAATGCTCATATGATTTCTATTCAAAAAGTTTCCGAAATAGGAGGAACTTGGCAGCCATGCCATTTGGTGACCTTCAGATAAGGTGTTGTTCCATGCATTGTGCTTATCTTGCCAAGAACAAAAGAAGTGCTTACTCTCTGTCATGTTAGAATTTCTGATTCAGTAAACAAGTGCTCATGTATCAGGAGGAATGAGGAAGATGGACAGGAGGAGTTTGGTGCCAATTCTACATGCGTAGAGGATTTTTCTTTGGACTATTATTAGGGCTGTTTGTAGTTATTAATAGAATTATTAAGGTAGAGAAAGGAGGACCATTGGATTATAACGGACGACAGATTCTGCCTTCTACAACATGTACAACAGAGGAGCCGAACCCAATTTTCAGACCCCCCAGCCCTGACGTGGTCTCTCGCTTACCCATGTTGTAGCAACTGTGCTATAGGCTGTAGCATTGCCGCCGATGTTGAACTTGACGGGTATGTGCTACTCACTGGCAACTTGAGCGCACGAGGCAGGTTCATCGTGTCCGGGGATCTCCTCGTCGACGACGCAGGAGGGTGGTGCTCGAGGAATCACGCAAGTTTCTTTTCACAAAGCGTGTGCTCGAGATGGAGGATGGCATCGTTTCATACCTCATCGTTTTATGCGAGCATTGGATTGAAGTTGTTCATGAGCTTCCTTCACCAATTAGACCGATGCTATGTAATTACTGGAGCTCTGAAGCTACAGTTACGGGATCCAGTCTTTTTAGACCCTTGACATCACATACCTCACATGATGTGTTAATGTTGTTCTATATATACCTAGCATAGCATTTTAACCATGCTATAAAATTAAATTTACCATGCTACAAAGTAAACTTGCCATGTTAGTTCACATAATGAATCCTTTGTGCAGGGAGTTCTAGCGAAGCTTTATACAAGGAGCTATGGCATGCTTGGGCTAGGCCGTTGATCACAGTGCCTCACCAAGGTGAAAGTTTACTACTTTTCGCATGTTTATATTGGAACAGGCATGTTTATATTAGAACAGGTATGTCTCACCGCCATTGGTGTTTGCTCTTCTTGATGCCCCATAACCAATGAATGAATTTGCTACACAACACAAACAGTAGCTATTTGTGTTATGGGACACTGCTTTGTTCTTGTGTCAAAAAATGACAATATGACTTTGTTTATGCGGAATAATCATCCAGGTATTTAAAGTTCATCCACATACATATTTAGAACTTGATATTCTCTAGTGTGGTCATGTATTAGTTGAAAAATGAATATCCATCAGAGGGTACCACCTTACATACAGTGCTTCCAGCCTTACAGGCCGCACCAGAAGTCCCTTTGCCAAGCTTCACTGTGATGACTAACTTACTACTTGACAAATATCTTTGCTAACTGATAAAAGCAACAACTTAGGTACATAAACTCATTTTCACATGTTATGACAAACTGATTTCTTCCAGCTGACAAAAAACCTAGAAAACAGAGTACTAATACATAGAGAGGGTATAATTGTTAAGGCTACTTTACGAATTAATTTGGGAATAGACTGAACATATCAGGATATACATGAGTTGACTGCGAAGAAAAGAAATCATCATCTACTAATACTGTACTAAATGAACATTATCCATTCACATCTCCAGTATTGTACTATTATACATGACAGAGAATGACTAACATCACTCGTTCTTCTCTTAAAGCTGCCTAGAAAATACAGTCAGCAGAGAAGTTAGAAGGATTTTGAGCACTAAACTCCAGTTATCAATACACTGGACTGTCTACCGATCTCCAACCGGTTAATCTAAGAATCATCACCTTTACCAATAAGGGGTCAATTGTCTGTAAGATGTGATTTGCTTGCATGCATTTCATAGGTAAATATGTGCATAAAAGTTAGGACTTGCCTACATACCTGGATATTTGCATTCACATAGACAATATATCTTCAATTCACATGTAGGACACAAGAATGTATAGTCACAAACTCACAATTCCATGGCAGCAAAAATATTCAATAATCTGTGAACTCCATAAACAATGATATTATAGATCTCTTGTTTTGTTGATATATTTACATATAGAAGGAGATGTAGTCTACAGGAGAGAAGCAACCAGCAATGGTGTTAATGTCACCTCTCCATAGTACCATCGGTCCAAAGGCACTCAAGTAAAAATCAAAACACAAAAACGACAAATGGCACTGGGAGTTTGGAGCCCGCCCATCTGATTTAGATGATCTGGGAAAGAGCAATGATTTTGCCCTCTTGTGGATTTAAAATACAACTAGAAAAGTTCACTGAACTGATGAATGGGTGTTTTAAGCTCACCCAACTTCCTTAGTTTTGAAAATGAACAAATCCCTTTCAAAACATAATTTAATACATCATATCTATGCAGACATTGCCAATTCAATTTTCTGGTATGCAATAGTTAAAACATAGGAACTTCTAGTACAACATATATATACGCAGGAGTATATATATCAGAAAGCATGGTAGAGTTCTTTTGTTATTAAAATGCTCCCTCTTGTGAGTTTAATAGCAGTTTAGGATAAAATCCTGGATCGCTACACCAGTCACTAAAGTTGAGCGTTGGATGGCTTCAAAGATCCAGCTGATGGTGTTAAACCGATGATGCACAGTCAACTTCCTCGTCAGGACAAAGCTTACACGCAGCCCAAGCCAATTGGGCTGATCAGAAAGTCAAAAGAAATCGAAACCCACCCTATTAGACTTCCTACACACAAGCACTGACACTTCAAACACACACGCGCGCCACCTGTATTATAGGTGTGCTAATGCCTAAAGTGCCAGAACAAATCATGCTCCTATGCACATCACAACAGACATGCGTAAACACATTACAAATTTCTGAAGAAAAGGGTCGGGGTGTCACAAGGCCACATGATTTTAATAGGAAAGACTTCTGGTCATGTGTCATCTAAAAGTATATGCATGCAAGGACCTTTTCTCTCTTGATCTTGAAAACATCTACCTGCCTGGAAAGATGCTAGAAGCATGATGCAGACCAGCGGCAAAGTAGAAAAATCAAATTAAGAAAAGCTATCTAATTGGTGGAAGGAACTTCATTTTATAATGTAATTCACTCTATCAGGCAAACTGTGATGTTTTAGCATCCACGGTCAAAACATCAACATAAAATTCAAATATTTAGACATGACAATAGCAGAGTTTTTCTCAATCATTCATGTGGGACAAAATACATAGAATGTAACAGTAGCACTTCTTTCTCATGTACTCATGTTGGCAGAAAAAATATTAGATGTTGAAAAATCATGTTACACATGATGCCAAATAAGCATTTCTGCATAAACCAAAAGGATAAACTCACCCTGGGGTAGACTGCAATCATCTGATAACCACATCAATCCTGTATAATCTATTCAAACAGATTCATAGGTCAAAATATGACAAATAGCATCCATTGTGTAGCTTTGTTAAGGGTATTGTTTGATGCCGGGTTGCAAAGCATAAACACTTGTTACTACATTTAAATCTATGCTGCTAAAAAAGATAAGTAAGTGGTAAGAATTATGAAAATATATAACACCCATTCCAAGGATTCCAAAAACTAAAAAGAAAAGGATGCCCAATATGGGCTCTTCTATATGTGCACTTTATATTTCCTATATGAAAAGGAATAAGGCATGAAACCTAGCAAGCAGTCAAGTGAACCTGACGGTACTGGTCTCTTGCCATTGAGGTCAATGCACTTGATTTGGCCCTGCGTGCTACTGCCTTCATGCCACAAGGCTTTTTTACTCTTGCCGTCCTCTCCCTCGAATGCAGTGTACATACACCATAGAAAAATGTAAGGAACTGAACATATGACATATCCTTCATCAATTCTTAATAAAAAACTAAAAGTACAATTTTTCTCAATGGCTCATAAGCCTTCTGTTCAATCCTTTCTTCTCACAGAGAGTTTTCCTCTCCCTCCAGTGCAAGGAACGACAAGTGCATACACCATAGAGAGAATGTTAGCAACTGAACATATACCATGTCGTTCATCAAGTCTTACAAAAAACTGAACTGAAAATGAAGCTCTTCTCATTGGCTCATAGCCTTCTTTTCAATCCTTGCTTCTCACATAGTGTTTCTAGATTCACAAATAACCAAATAAGGAGGCAACCAACAACATATAGTAGCACATATTAGCAACACAAGTAGAGTCAGGCCAAGCAGCAGCCAAGCTTGGCAGCAGCAGAACCAACAGCAAACACATATACCAACACAAATCAAAGGGAGGTGGGGCTCTTGACCAGAATCAAACTCTTCTCACCCTCTCTTTCTTCTCATCCTCCTCTTCCGATGCTGCACCTCAAGCACCGGGGAGGGTGGCGACCGAGGATCCCTTCCTTCCCTCCCGCTGCGTGCGAAGAAGAGGATGGAGCCGGCGGTGCGGCGGGAGGGAAGGAAGGGATCGGGGGAGGGGAGAGCACGGGAGAGAAGGCACGGGATATTTTTCACCCCGGTCGATCCAGGTTTTCATCGCTGCTCTCGCTCCCAGAAACCCATCTCCACCACGAGGAAGCAAAAAACCAGCCGATTCCTGGACCCCCACAGTTAACAAGGCCCACACGTCATTTACCTATTGTACCAGTCATGTATGTACAAAACAATCGACGGTTTACCAGGCGCCAGCAGCCAAAAAAAACTGTAGTAGCTCGATCGGTGGACCACGACGTCGCGCGCGAGCAATGCCGCTAGAATGGCGGGTACTCTAGCAGGCTTTATACGTTAGATCACAAAGTGGATGGGGTAGGGCCTCGCAGGCTACTCTGCATTCTGCATGGGTCTAGGTACTGTTCCTAGCCAGTTTGTGATAATGTGCATGAGAGGTACCATGTGAGAAAGGGAAAGGTGAGGACAGAGAAAGAGAGTAAGTTTTCTAGTAAGCATTTTTCTGGAATTTAAGATGTTTAGGATGTTTAGAAAGAGTGAGAAGAGAGGGAGATGGTTTTTAGGATGTTTCGCCTGGGATTTAAGTGAGAGAGAGAGAGAGAGTAAACAGAGAAAAATAAGGTGTGTGTCAGAGAGAAAACGAAGAGTGAGAGATGCTGTGAGAGACAGAATAGAAATATAGAATGGAGAGATGTGTTGCGTGAGGAAAGGAGAGAGATGCGGTTTCTTTACCAGTGGCCGACATGTCCAGATTCCCTTGGTTAACAATTAGTAGGTCTGCTAATTAGTTGTCGCTACAGTACACATCACATATCCCTAAACGCTAGAATCTGTACCAACGGTGCTGATAAGGGGGTGCCTAGGCACCCGGGTGCTGAAAATCCACTCTCTTTATTCCATTTACAACATTTTACAAAGAGTACTGTGAGAGGGCTCACACTTGACATGGCGAGAACATCTGTTGCGGTACAAGGTCCTCTCCCTCTCTTTATGAAAAACGAAGTAAACAACAACACTAATGAGAAGAGAGATGATCATACGGAGGTCTGTGAAACCCACCCACCAATTGGTGACCCAGAGCTGGACATGTTACTGGTTTGTCGCAAACACCTCTTTGGACTCGTGATTTAAGAAAGACAGGTCCTGCAGTTTGTTAATCCCCTCGGATCAACACACCGGCATAAAGATGGAACACAATCATGGAAAGCCGAAAGGCGATGCGATCTGCGAGCGAGAAAGAAAATCATGATTGGTTATCCAAGAGCATGTTCCAGGATCTATCTCGCGCGCGGAGGATCGGCCCTGCTCTTCGGTTCGGTTGCTGCAACTTTTGCTCCGACGTTCAGACGTGTTCGCACACCCGCGTACACGCATGACACATCGACGTGCACATTCTCAGACAGGTTAGTGATACTACGGAGTGCTAACTAAAAAGAGATCATGTTACCAAATTATCTCATCTTTCTGACTCAGTAAGGCCGTATTGGCCTTTACTCTGTAATAATGCAAGATGTAGTCTAGATTTGGGCCAAAGTAAACGGAATCTAGCAGCAAACTGATACCTGTGAGCCACAGTAGCTACTCTCTTCTGGGATAGAGATTCTGCAGATTTATTCCTCCCGAGTGGGACCACTGGAACAAATAAAGTCAGAATATAGCACGAGCAAGAAAGGCGGGTGATATGTAGGATATCCAAGAGCATGTTCCCCGGTGCTTGTTGGTTCCTAAGTTTCGCGGAGACTCGTCTGCGGTCTTTTCGATCTAGAGTTCGTGATATGCTCCCCCGCGTCCATGGATGGCGCGAACTCTCGTCAGCTGTCACCGAAGTTGATTAACTTTCCGAGTGTGCAGATTTTAGAATTGTATACACCCGATATCAGTGGAGGCACTTCGAAGTTTAAAAAATATCATGATTTATTTCTATGATTTTGCTTTGTGATGTACACACGAGTTTTTAAACTTTAAACCAAATTTAAGACCATAAACCATTAGAACACTCTAAGTTGTGTTATTTTTTCAGTTAGAGCTTGTTTTTTCGTGCAGACCACAACAAGTAATATTTTTCAAAAAAAATATAGGCGCAAATGATTTGAAGCCCTAGCTCTACCAAGCCATTTTTTATAAAAAAATTGACATTCATATTCAAAAGTGCACAGATAGGAAAAGAGGCCTTTTACGGTACATTCGAGTAAATATTAGCCATTCATTCAGCAGATTCAAAGGCGTGGATTCATCAATACTACCAGAGAATCGGAGTAGTATTTTCTAGTAAAGGGGCAAAATGGACAGAGATGCGAAACAAATCCCACACAGGCCAGGGTATGTTCGGTATTCAGGAGATGTAACTAATTCCCTGTTCTCTCTCTCCTGCACCGCACGCAGCGCCGCACCTGCGCTATGGGCCTATGGTTACCCGGCCGCCGCAGATCGTCGCCTCTGTCCCCCCTACTAGCGCGCCGTTGAGCTGCCGCCTTGTGGCCTCCCACGCGAGCAGCCTGATTGCCTGCCGCCGGGTCACGGGGAAGCTGCAGAGAAGAGAAAGAGTTGCACGCTGGTTCTTGTGGAAGAGAGTTCGGCCGCCGTCGGCCTAGTTGCCTCCGGCCACGTCATCTCGGCCGCCTCTAACCTCCGTGAGCAGGTGCTGACGAGCTCCATGTTCGAGCTGCTGACTAACTAGAGCAAATTACTATAATATTGAAACTAAGGTCACGGTGGAGATTACTAGTCCCTGGAATGCCACATGATCCTGAAATGTATCTGAAAACTTGAAACCTGGAATGGTTGGGAATATCATTTCGGATGCCTTATGTAACCTAATCACTTGAGTAATAATTAAGATTCTCCTATTTCGTTCAAAATACAGACCCCAATTCAGTATCTGCAGTTCATGTTTGACCCCTATATTCTCACCATAACCAGGCTGCTATTATTACCCATGAAGAAGCTAAGGTAGCCATCTTCCAGAAATTCAGTATTGTGCCTCGACTATGTCAAACGGAGTAGAAATATTCAGATCGTACATAATTAGTTCACCCTCTTCATCTCTATAATCCAATATCGCACCCAGCTTCGATGAAGATGTCAGCTCTCGTTTGGATGAGCGGGTGTGGAGAGAGGATGAAGATGGATGGGGAACGGGATGGCATGGGCAGGTTAAGTTGTCTCTGGAGGGCGGAACGCCAAGACGAGGTCGCCGGCGGCGGAGGAAGAGAAGACGTGAGGTGAGAGAGGGGAACGGGATAGGCGATCGAGTGATTATTCACGATGACGCCTCATACTGCTAACTGGACCACATTACCCTCGAGCAAATAAAAATAAAATAAAAAATATGTAATCACAATACCGAAAAAGCCCATGCAATCAACGGCTGATCCGATCCTATACTACTCGGCTGTGGCAGTAGTACAATGTACCGTAAAATCTCTCTAGGAAAAACTCCCTCCACAAGGGTATACAGATGTGTTCTACTCCCTCCGTTCCTAAATACTTGTCTTTCTAGGCATTTCAACAAGTGACTACGTACAGAGCAAAATGAGTGAATCTACACTCTAAAATATGTCTACATACATCCTTATATAGTAGTCATTTGAAATGTCTAGAAAGACAAATATTTAGGAACGGAGGGTATATATGTGTAAATTTTTATTACACTAAGGGGTTCTGTACTATCATTGTATTTGTTTTACTTTTTGCAAGAAACACTGGGATCTATTGTAAAGGTTGGTACAAAGCACCCAAAACATAACAATAATTACATTATGGTCCTTAGACAACTACCGCCATCAGGACCGCCGTCGGCACTCCCTTACCAGAGCCAGCCTGACATTGTCGATGGCAATTATGAAGTCTTTGTGCTTGTGCACATGCTCCTAAGGACCAACACAATGGAGCTGCGGTCGTCGCCATCAAACCATTGAAATGGTGTGAAGCATATGACACCAAATCTTGCCATCATGTACCCCAACGAGAGACTCTAATCTCACCGCCCCCAAGGAGACGTCAGGATCTATGTCAAACCTACGTCAACCTTGTCCTGCCATTGTATTTGTTAATCATACTCTTAGCATGGTTAATTTTGCGGCATAAGAAAAAACATCTCAAAACATTTAGAATTTCCACTAGTGCAGAATTCTCAGAGCATGCACATTGTGACATGAAAGCAACAATGTCTCAATTGTCCAAGCTACTGATATCAATAGCGTGAGCGCTGACCGATGGCCCGTGTACGTACGTGTAGGGCATACCAATTCTTCCCGCACCTTGATCAGGTCCTTGGCTGTTCAGACCTGCAAATCTCCTTTGGCAGTGGCTGTTGTTTGATCTGGCCATTGCCAAATGAGTACATTGGTCGTTAGACACTGCACTAAGCTCACGCCATCTATTCTACAGGTCAAAGGTTGCTCTTCCTCTAGCGACGAATTGCCACGTTAGTCGGGCCGGCAGATCGAAGCACCGATATGCACAACACAAGGTAGATAGATGTATCTGAAGATATATTGATGTTTTTGATACTTTATTAATCTAGATCGCCTCTAAATGTCTGGACCGGACAGACCAAACACTTTGGTCAATCACCAGGAGTCTCGAAATCTCCGTGGACTAGTACGGAATCCGGTTGCCTGAAATCCCTCAAACCGGACCAAACATTTTTTTTGAACCCCCCTCCCCCTCCCCCACCCCGCCGCTGCCAAAAGTGGTTTCGGGGAGTCCGCCAGCCCACATGGTCCACTGATTGGACTGCGCCCCTCCACGGCCATGTTCAACTGCTACCCTGCTCTGTCTCACCCACTATTAGCCATGTCACATGGTCCAGATTTGATGCCTACGATTGCATGGCCTCCGTCCCCATTCCTGTCTGCGGACATATTTGAACGTGTCCACGGACATTTTGTGGTTTCTATTTTGGTGAACCGTGTTAGAGTTGCCCTTAATGCTTCCATCTTGATGTAGGATACATATGTATATGTTATCACCCTCACTAATGCTTCCACCTTGATTTTTATTGTGCGGGTCCCCCTCCCCCTATTTCCACTAGATGTTGCCATCTCACTCAATAAGTTCAATTATGTTTGATTTAGACTGTAGATGTGGGAAACTATTTTGTACCTATGATATATAATAGGAATGGATGGTGGGTGTGTTCTTGTGGTATGAGCATGGTACATGCCAACCAATGTACTTGAAAAGGTAAATACAATTGCTATTTTACCCTTCAAATTTTGGGTGCAATGACCAAGCCCGCACCTACTACTCCGACCATCATATATACCGCGTCCTGTTTTATGCTAGAGATGTGAGTGGTGACATCACCCACATAAACAAATATGTAGAATATCTCTCCAACTGTTCACCCAAGCTTCATATGTTGAAGTGAGAAAAAACCCTATCACAATTGCTATTTTGACAGGACCATGCCTTAGGTATGAGCGGCATTGGGAAAAATGATTCAACGGGCATGTTCATGATGTAGTGCACATGTTCAGGTTGTTGCAGTGAATTTCCATTTACAGCCCAGTTGACAGGTTTCATGCGCGGAGGCTCGTATATATGTGCCATTTGAATTGATTCGGTGGCTGTCATTTTTGCTATTTTTTTAAAAAAGGGGGTTTCCCGGTCTCTGCATCAGAACGATGCATATGACCAACTTAATAAATAAGTAAATAGGTTCAACAAGGTCTTAAAATCTCAAAACAAATATAAAGGAGAGCTCACAAAGAGCTAAAAGGGCCAAAAGACAAACTAGCCATAAAAAGTCACAACCAGCTGGCATAAGAGAGATAGGCAAACTAATTGCCTATCCTATTACATGATCGCCACCCAAACCGGTTGAAGATATCCCGTACTACCATCTCCCAGTGGATAGATCCAGTAACCAAACGTTCCCTGGCCTCCGTCGGAGTGAGTAGCGGCCACATACGGATCAACGCAGTGAATCGAAAAATAACCTGCAAAAAATGAATATTTGTTGTTTTGTTAAAAACCAAATCATTTCTGCAGTTCAAGACTGCCCACAATAAAGCACAGACTCCTACGCGAATATGTCTCGCTGTTTCGGGCTCTATCCCGTTAAGCCACGTTCCAAATAACGTGTTGACAGAACTCGGTGGAGTAATATTAAATGCAATATGGACTGTCCGCCATAGAACTTTGGCTGACATGCAATCAAGAAAAAGGTGTTTGATAGTTTCATCCCGATCACAGAAACTACACCTAGTAGGTCCTGTCCAATTACGCTTTGTCAAATTGTCCTTGGTTAATATAACTTGTTCATGGACAAACCACATAAACACTTTTAATTTTCAAAGGAACTTTGACAGCCCAAACATGTTTGAAACTAGGAATCGAGCTTGAATTGATAACATCAACATACATTGATTTAACTGTAAACTCTCCAGACCTAGTAAGCTTCCAGCATAGTTTATCGGGCTGTTGAGATAACTGAACCTTCATCAGTCTACTTACTAGATGTAGCCATTCTTTCCAATGATTGCCAACTAGCGTCCTTCTGAACTGAATATTAAGGGGGTTGGATTGAAGTACCGTTGCAACAAACGCCTCACGTCGTTAACAATACGATACAAAGACGGGTATTGAATGGCCAGGGGGGTCTCTTCGAGCCAAGTATCCTTCCAGAATCGCGTACTAATAAACTTTGTCCTATTAAACGAGGTCATTCTTGCTACTAGGATGGTTTATACATGCATGTGAAGCAGCATCGGGCGCCAGCTGCGAAACCAATAGCTGTTACATTTGCGTTTGCAGTTTGCTTCAGCTCGATCGATACAACCTGTAGGCAACACACTAGTGCATATACTGCAGAAACTTGACAGAGTAAATGCAAATATCTTATATATTTATTCCACTGAGACCACCGGCCAGAATAAAGGCCGAATACCAATAAGGCCAGAGGCGCTGTGCTCTTCGCGTTGGCTGTAACTTTTGCTAGCTACGACGGTTTATATGTGTCCACACACCACAGTGTCATTGCAGTCGCGCGCTTTATGTATGTTCATTAATTCATACACTTGCACTTGGCACGCGTTAGCCGGTTCTCAACTTCTGTTCCACTTCCGCGCCGGTGAGGAGCGCTGTCCGTCAATGGGGGCCGCGGCTACGTCGGCCAACTCCGAGACAGCAGGTGACCTCTCCTCGCTGATGACGGCCGACTCTTGGCTCTTGATGCCTCTCTCCCGCTGATCTTATTCCCTTTGGTGAAGCCACGCGCGTGCATGACGGTCTCGTTGGCTGCGATGGCACGGGGTACCACGGGGAGAGCTTACCGCCGCCGGCGTCAGATCCGGACGGCCTGCGGCGCCGGGCGGCGAAGGAGAGGATAAGGGAGCGGATACTGCGCGAGGAGGTGGAGGCGATGGCGCTCGAGTTCGAGGTCCGGCGTGAGCTCATGGAAGAGCGCGCCAGTTTGCTCGCGCGGTTGGCCGGCGGGTCGGAAACTAGGGCAGCGCCGGCGGTGCCATCGCTGAAGACGGCGCCGATCGATCACCAGGTCTGCTGCTCTTCTCTGCTGTCCTCTCGAGGATTTCACCACGTGGATCTTTTTCATCACTTAACTATTGGAATATGTGTGTTGTTCAGTGTGTGCAGGTTGGATCCAAAGTAGACGTGTCTGCGGCCGTGCCAGCCAACAAGAGGAAAACCCCTCATGTCGCTGCTGCATCCGTTTCGGTGGCCACTGGCAGCAAGAAGCACAAGCCTGATCTGACTTGCACGGTGTGCAACATCACGGCAACCAGTGAGGTTGCCCTGCAAGAGCACCTCAGAGGGAAGAGCCACGTGAGGAAGGCCGGTAAACATGCGCAGCCTCACCCAGAGGAGGATGTGGTAATAAAATACATCATATATATACACTACCGGAACAGGGTGCTACCCCGACGGCCAAAACAATGCCGACGGCCACCGTCGGGTTCCTCAGAGATATGCCGACAGCCTGGTCCTGGCCGTCGGCGTATCTAGGCCGTCGGGTTAGACGGAGCTAAGCCGACGGCACCCGTCGGCATAGAACGGCCGTCGGCCTATCTGCAAGTACGCCGACAGCTGCCGTCGGCTTACAAGGGCCATCGGCATAGTGGTGGGCCTGGCGACCCCGCTGTTGACGGGCGGTTAACGTCGTCAGAGCTATGCCGACGGCCGAGGCGGGGGGCCGTCGGCATAGGTCCGCACGCCACGTCACTGATCCGGGCCGCACCGTCCAAAACATATGCCAACGGCTGCCGTCGGCATACCTGCCACGTTAGCGATCCGCGGCACGCCGCCCGCCGCCTAAAACCTGGCCGTCTCTATGCCGACGGCATAGCTGTCGGCATAGGTAGACTTTTTTTTTTCATATATATTTTTTTAAGCTTTTTTATGTATTATTATATCAACTAACATGTAGCATGTTAAATATAAACATACATATGAATATATATGTAGTTTGTATTTTTTTCATATATTATGAATATATATATATATATATATATATATATATATATAGTTTGTATTTTTTCGAGCACGTTAATAATGTGCGGTCATGTTCTTTTGAATATAGATCATTATATTTTATTAAAATCAAAAATAGCTATGCCGACAAAAGTTTTGTGGCGGTTGCAAACTCCCGACACCCGTCTCCAGAGTGTGACCCCCCTCACGTCCGCGGTGTGCCCCCCTCATGGACGGCGCCGGCACCTGGAGAGGGGAAACGGACGCGTCGGGTCTACACGGTGGATGTAGCTGTGGGTTTGGCCTGGATGTTGCTCCCGGGTGTCCCTACGGGCCGACCTGACACAACTGGGTGCAGAGGTCCACTGGTCAAAGCCCGTCCGTGGGAAGTCAAAAGGCTAGATCTCGTGGTCAACCACTCCACGGTTAGGCGGGACGGGGGCCCTGGGGGGGGGAGCAAAGCCACCGGAGCATCATACCGGACCCTCATACATGCGAGATGGTGTTGTTGCATGTTCAAAGAGGCGACACGCATCTCAGGGGCGTGGCCCCCCTAACGAACGGTGCCGCCGCCGGCACCTGGAGGGGGAAAACGGACGCATCGGGTCTACACGGAGGGGATGTAGCTGTCGGTTTGGCCTGGATGTTGCTCCCAGGTGTCCCTCTGAGCTGACCTGACACAACCGGGTGGAGAGGTCCACTGTTCAAAGCCTGTCCGTGGAAAGTCAAAGGGCTAGATCTCGTGGTCAACCGCTCTAGGGTTAGGCAGGACAGGACCAGCGGGACCGTGGTAGAGAGGATGTGATACGACAACGCGTCGCTGGTTATGAGGACGATGGGGTTAGAGACATGCTAGATGATGTCTTTGCTGCACAGCCGACACCTCCGTCACATTCAGCGAATGAACCGGAGGAGCCGGAGGAAATCGCAAAGGCCTTCCTGGAAATCTTGGCCTCGTCAAAGAAACCTCTCTATGAGGGTGCCAAGCTATCTGTGCTGGATGCCATCTCGCAACTGATGGCAGTCAAGGCTGAGTACGGCTGTAGCCGAGGTTGCTTCGAAGCATTTCTGGGAGTATGGGCTAACAGCCTGCCTGAGGGCCATGAACTACCGAAAACCATGTACGCTACGAAGAAAATCATGAAGGCGCTCTCGATGGACTATGAGAAAATACATGTTTGTCCAAAGAATTGCCTTTTGTTTAGGCATGAGTATGCGGATGACAAGTACTGTCGGAAGTGCGGTTCCTCTCGGTATATTGAGGTGGTCGATAAGCATGGTCAGAAGCAGCGGCTAAAAATCCCTGTGAAGGTTCTTCGGTATCTTGATTTTATAGAAAGATTGCAGCGCCTTTTCATCACCGAGGAGTCTGCCAAAATGATGAAGTGGCACAAGGAAGGGAAAAGGTACAATCCAAAAAAAATTGTACATCCATCAGGAGGTGAAGCATGGAAGTCATTCGATATAGAGTACCCGGAGGAAGCAGCCGAGGCTGGGAATGTCAGAATTGCTATAACAGGTGATGGGTTCAATCCATATGGTATGTCGTCTAATCCATACAGCTATTGGCCCGTATTTGTTATTCCGCTGAATCTCCCTCCCGGCGCCATAATGCAACGCAAGACCATGTTCCTGTCGCTTATAATTCCGGGGCCTGAATATCCGGGGAAGAATTTGAGTGTGTTTATGCAGTCGTTGGTGGATGATTTGCACCATTCTTGGTACTTCCCGAGGTTAACATACGACCGACATCTACAGAAAAATTTCTTGATGAAAGTTTGGCTACAATATTGCATGCATGACTTTCCCGGTTATGCCCTGTTCTGTGGATGGTGTACAAGTGGAAAGATGCCTTGCCCAGTGTGCATGCAGGCCTTGATTTTCATTTGGCTGAAGAAGGGTGGCAAGTATGTTGCATTTGACCTGCATCGACAGTTCCTCCCTCCAGACCATCCTGATAGGGAAGACAAGAATAACTTCACAAAAGGCAAAGTTATCCATGAAGTAAACGAGATTCCAACGTTTTCTGGTGTGGATGTGCTTGCTCAGCTGAAAGCTCTTAAGCCTGCCGGTGAGGGGAAAGGCAAAGGCAAAGGCAAACGCAAAGCCATAGGCGAAGACGAGGGCGAGGGCAAAGGAAAAGGTAAAGGAAATTTTTTTGGAGGATATGGTGAGACGCACAACTGGACTCACATTACCCCATTCACGCAGCTTCCCTATTTTAAGGACCTCAAACTTCCATACAACATAGACGTGATGCACACCGAAAAGAATGTCGCAGAGTCCCTTTTTCGCACGATCCTCAACATTCCTGATAAGACAAAGGATAATGTTAATGCTAGAGTTGATCAACAGAATATTTGTGATAGACCACCTCTACACATGCAGCCTCCCACAGGCAGTCGAAAATCTTGGTTCAAGCCAGATGCTGACTTCGTACTTAAAAAGGATCATAAGATGGAGACATTCAAGTGGCTGAAACACGTCGTGAAGTTCACTGATGGTTATGCGTCGAATATAAGTAAGGGGGTCAATCTTTCAACGGGCAGAGTGTCTGGGCTCAAGAGTCATGACTATCATGTATGGATTGAGCGGATTATGCCGGTGATGGTTTGGGGCTATGTTCCCGAGCGTGTCTGGCATGTGCTTGCGGAGTTAAGCCATTTCTTCCGGACGCTTTGTGCTAAAGAAGTATGTCCTGAGAAGATAAAAGAAATGCATAAGAAGGCGCCGGAGTTGATATGCAAGCTAGAGAAGATCTTCCCGCCAGGCTTCTTTACTCCGATGACACATCTCCTTTTGCACCTCCCGAACGAGGTATTGTTGGGGGGCCCTGTGCAGAATCGTTGGCAGTACGACCCTGAGAGACAGAACAAGCATCTGAGACAGAAATGTGGAAACAAAGCTAAGATTGAAGCTTCCATAGCTGAGGCAGTTATCCTAGAGGAGGTGGCAGACCTCAGGATAGTCTACTATCCGGACCAATTTCCCACGTTGCACAATAAGGTGTCTCGATACAATACAGAAGAACCCAAGTATAAACCCAAGTTGCCTCTATTCATCAGGCAAGGTGGTAGGGCTGGATGCTCGAAACCTTATCTCATGCCACGAGATGAGTGGGAGGATGTCATATTCTATATCTTGCACAACATCAAGGAAGTTGAGGATGAGTGGATGAGGTAATACCTTTGCACCATTCTTTTAGTCAATTCGTTATGTTCACTTTGCCTAGTTCTTATACCGCTTTTCTTATTGTAGTCGATTCATTGAAGAAGAATGGACAGGAATGCTGCCTCCTACTAAAGCGGAGGCACTTGCTCTTCTCCGAAAGGGTGCTGATGGAAGGAAAAATTTCGTTGCGTGGTTCATGGATAAAGTAATTTTTCACACTTTCAATTAAACTCATGCACCCTATAATTTCAATTAAACTCATGCACCCTATAATTTCAATTAAACTTGTAGGGAAATGATCCGACCGAATCAATGGATGAAGAATTGAGATGGGTTTCCATGGGTTTTGATCCTGTCGTCATGACATGCGAAAAGTATGATGTGAATGGGTATCGCTTCCATACAGAGGAGCACCAGAACAGTCGGCCTGATCCCAAAACCATAAATACCGGAATCTTCACTGAAGGAGATAATAAAGTAGATTACTACGGAAGGGTAGGAAAAATATACGAGCTTACATTCAAACGTGGCCGCGAACACCTAAGTCTCACTGTGTTCAAATGCCGATGGTTCGACCCCAAAAAGGGTCTGAGACATACGCCTTCTGTTGGTTTAGTTGAAGTTAAACCATCAACCGTCTATGCCGGAGCTGATCTCTTTATCGCCGCTACCCAGGCCACACAAGTATATTATCTGCCTTACCCATGCCAGAAAGAGTACCTAAAGGGTTGGGAAATTGTGTTCAAGGTGTCGCCGCATGGTAAGCTACCGGACCCGAACGATGATGATTACTACAACATAAACCCCATGACATACGAGGGAGTGTTCTATCAAGTGGAACATGATGACGTGGTCCGAAACAACGAGGATGATGACTTGGGTTATGTTGACCTGGACCCAAACGACGACGACGCACAGATTGATGGTGAGACAGTTGTGAATCAAAGAGACATAATTATGCTTGAAAAGTTAAATGAAGACACTGACGATGAGGAAGAGCCTCCACCTCCGTCAGACAATGAAGAAGATATGCGTGATAGTGATGATGAGACCGGTCCACAAATATATCACAATAGTGATGATTCATATGGGTTCTAGAAAATGTAAGTTCTTTTAATGATCATTACAATAGTATGCTTAATGTGCTCTTCTGGTATTAATGTTTTTCCTGTATGCTTGTTTAATTGATATCCTTACTAATTGTTTATTCTCTTCTCAATGCAGGTTTGCTAATCATGGGCAAGTCCAGCGGCGCTAGTTTCCTCAGTAAATTTAAAGGACTTACTCGGAGTGGACGAGCCCACAAGGTTCCCTCCCGACTACGCGAGGATGACACCTCACAGGGAGGTGGAGGGGTCGGGGGAGGAGACCCTAGAGGAGGAGGCGGTGGGGG
>NC_041380.1:546500397-546503692 GCF_002162155.2 Triticum dicoccoides | reverse complement strand
CCACAAGGTTCCCTCCCGACTACGCGAGGATGACACCTCACAGGGAGGTGGAGGGGTCGGGGGAGGAGACCCTAGAGGAGGAGGCAGTGGGGGGAGAGCCCCTAGAGGAGGAGGAGGCGGTGGGGGGTGAGCCCCTAGAGGAGGAGGAGGTGGGGGGAGAGGCAGCCGGGGCAAAAAACTCCGGACCGTGTCCGAAATAGGAGGGTCTTCTTCGATGCCCTCCTATACAGAGGCACCTTCTGAGTCTGAGGAGGAGGAGGAGGAGTATGTTCCTGATGGCGAGGAGGAGGCCGTGGAGGAGGGTGAGGAGGAGGCCGAGGAGGAGGGTGAGGAGGAGGGCGAGGAGGGTGGAGGGGAGGTTGATCCCGCGTTGTGGGGTGACTTGCCACCGGGTGCTCCGCAGGGGTGGCTGCGTGGTAATGCCGGACTACCTACACCACCTTCTATCGAGGAGCACAAGTGGCTCATTGAACCTGTGGGGACAGAGTAAGTGCCTCTCAATCATATTTTCAACACATGACAACATTTTCTTATTGTACACATGGCAATCATTTGATTCTTTTGCAGAAACTGGATCCTTCGCGGAAAGGGCCGTAAACCGAACGGCCTTATCACTGTCCTATTGAAGGAGTTTTGGCCTGGCCTATTCTGCCCGCGGCCAGACAGGGACCCGCAGCAGCGGGTTTTGGCCACGAGCTGGGCCCACTACGAGGCTTGCAGCAACGCGGAGTACGGGACGGCCGCTAAGGCCGTGATCACCAAATTTTGGGTAAGTTCTCTTCTGAATCACTTGTCTTCAGTTTCGTTCATAGTTTATCATTGAATCACTCAACTCATGCCTTGTTTGCTTCTGGTTTATGCATGATTGCAACAACTCTATAGAGTTCTTGACGAGCACAAGGCCAGAGCCGACGTGGTCTTGCTTGCGGCTGCGAAGAAGAAAGCTCGTCAGTTGCAGTACGAGGTGCGCTGGGTTGCCGTCTCGCAGTACTACCACTACTACCTGCACCAAAAGATGACCAAAACGCAAGCGAAGCTACGACTTACCTTGAACAGGGAGCAGTTCATGATGGTAACTAATACTAACTTTTCATTGTTTCAAGCAGTCAACTATATGTTTCGTGCTCACATGTCATGCTTCCAAAATTTGCATAGGTTGTTCCTCGTTGGTGCTATGGAAGGCATGACGGATGGGCGAGTTTGGTGGATAGGTGGCTCGGCGCTGATGCAGAGTTTGCTGCCAAGAGCATCAAGGCCCGGGCTAACCGTGGAGACGACGGGACACACGACCAAGGAAACAGGAACCACTGGGGCTTCAAGGCCATGAAGGTATATCTACGTGCATGATGCATTTTTGTTCTTCTTTACCGTCATGTTCTTATGTATGGCTGACTTCTATTTGACGTTGTAGGAGGACAAGTTGAAGAGGCCGCTCTCAGACATGGAGTCGTGGAAGCTGGCCCACGAGCGGAGTCATCGCAAGGAGGGCGAGAGCCAGTACTACGGCAAGACCGAGGAGCACCTGGGGTCTTACATTTATCACTATCAGGAGTTGCATCCGGATGTTCCTGTTGCTGAGGTCGCCCAGTCTCAGATCGACGACACGGCGGTGGTGGCCATCCAGGGGAAGAAGAATGGCCGGTATCCGTGTTTCGACGGCTTGATCACTCCTTCGATGTCGTACACACGGCTTCGGGCTACCAATCCGAGCCAGTTAGAGAGTACGGGGCATTCACAGACTCCCTTAGCCCGCCAGCATGCTGTAAGTACTTCCTCTTTATCTTTTTCTATCTAGCATTCTCAGTTTATTTTCAGCATTGCTCACTTAGAAACAACCTAAATTATGTAGGCATATAAGGAGTTTGTCGAGCATAGGAATCTCGAGGTGCGGGAGTACTTGAAACGAGTGAAGGCAAACGATGATTACAACCGTCAGATGATGACGGTTAGTTTTGCCCTCTTAAAACCAAGCTAAATTTTTGCACTTTCATTCCTTCTGATCTTCTAGTTTGCTTGTTTAACTAACATTCATGCTATGTTGGCGTCTTGGACTAACCGCACGGATCCACCACAAATGGGACCCCCACCACCACCTACTGGAGAAGCCCCACACGTGCCCACGTTCGATGAATGGGTGGCACTAGGCAGTGATGGTCCGGTTAGTACATTTGCCTAACTACTGGCAAACTAGTTCTCGTTCATGAAACACTATCATATCATATTTACAGTTAGAATCTTTTCTGAAACATGTAGGGGACCGGTGGCTCGACTCCTGCTCCGTCGACCTCAATCACTCTGATCTGACAGAGTGGTGGTGGTCGCGATGGCGGTTTTGGCGGAGGTGGTGGTGGTTTTGGCGGAGGAGGTGGTGGTTTTGGCGGAGGTGGTCTTGCTTGATGATTCCGTGCATGTGGCCATCGTGCCATGCCTTTCATATTCCTACTTTTATGATGTTTCATGTCTTGCACTACTTTTATGTTCATGAACTTCTGTCGGTGATGATCTTTAGATGATGTGATGAACTTGAGTAAGTTTAGATGATGATGGTGAACTTGAGTATGTTTAGATAAACTTGAGTATGTTTACATGATGAATTGTCATATTTCTGCATAATTTCATATTGTTCTGTTTTCAAATGCTGTCAAATGAATTGGAAAAGAGAAAACAGGAAAAAAAACTATGCCTACGGCAAAGCCATCGGCATATATACGCCCAGGAGTTACCAGGGCTTGCCACGTGGCACATCTATGCCTACAGCAAAGCCGTAGGCATAGCTGAAAATCTATGCCGACGGCTTTGCCGTAGGCATAGCCCTGCTGCCAGGAGGAACCAGGAGATGACACGTGGCAGAGATATGCCTACGGCAAAGCCGTCGGCATAGATTCATCTATGCCTACGACTTTGCTGTAGGCATACCCCTGCCACCAGGAGTACCACGGGTTGCCACGTGGCAGAGGTATGCCGACGGCTTTGCCGTCGGCATAGCTCTACGATGTGGCATTGCGTGATTCGTCAGCGCTTTTGACGGCGCCGTCCGTTGCCGTCAGACGAAAAACACTGCCGACGGCTATACTATGCCGACAGCTGACGTCAGGCCGTCGGCATAGGCCCCTATGCCGACGGCTATACTATGCCGACGGTCTGACAAGACTACGCTGACGACATCTATGCCGACGGGCCTATGCCGACGGCAACCGTAGGCATAGATCTATGCCGACGGCCTAGGGGCCTATGCCGACGGCCCGTGGCCGTAGGCATAGACCGCGAGTCCGGTAGTGCCGGTTGGATTGGTTTT